>NW_005054332.1:6406652-6458302 GCF_000277835.1 Geospiza fortis
AGCACAATTCTAATAGAAAATTAAAACAGACGAAAGCCAAAACTGCTAATTACATGAAACCCTAGATGACAGTATCAGGCAAATGAATAATAATATATGTCATTATTCTGTTATGAAGAATTCTGCAAGTATACTTTTTTTCTGGTTCATCTCCCTGGTTCTTTCTCCGTATTTGTTTTCACTTTTTTTTTTTTTTAACTCTCTCCTAAATTTCATATTCTTTGTTGCAGAAGTCCCCAGGATGGATTCTTCCCCAGAATGTGATTGGAATCACACCATTATAAGGGATCTATTTTATATACTGGACCTTTCATGCAAGAGATATAAAAAAAGTCCATACCATCGATTCTCTAAACATTCAAACATTGTATATATTGAAGAGAAAGTACAAAACTGCCACTTTTTATTATTTTTAAAGTTCACCATCACTGGACTTTTCATTGAGGCCATGATTCTGAAGATAGGATGCAACACTTGGCCAAGACTCACAATCAGCAAATGATAATAAAATTTTTGACCTCAGGCTCTTTTTCATTCTGTCATGACCGTGTGCTGGCTCTTTTAGAGAAGATCTCAGCAACTCAGAGGAAAATTGAGGGTTCCTTTCTTCCTACAGTGATGGCTGCTTTGTGAGCTGAATTTTCACATTGCAACTGTTATGGATGTATGTTCAACACTGTTTTTACTGTGCTTTTTCCTGTGAAACACATCTCAGAGCTTCTGAAAATGAACGTGTGCCCAAATTACACATCACCTCTCTGCTGTTCTCTGTTATGAGCCATGCTTGTCCTGGATATCACTCCAAGATAAAAGTGTTTGCTTAAGCCACATCAGCCTGTTTCTTTAAATGAAACCAAGAGTGATGTTTTAACAAACTGGATTTCTGCTATAGATAGGGGACATGGCCTAAAATGGAAATCTGTTGCCTCATATTAAAGAAGTAAAGGAGGTGGGTAACAGAACACAGTTTGTGGATTGCTGCTTCGTTTCTTTGGATCTGCTGAAGGTATCCTGTGGTTTCCGAATTCAAGAAATATTTGATGTCTAATGATTCAGCCAGTGTGAGTGTGAGGTCTAAACCACTGCCGTCATGGTTATGAACATTATTGCTTATTCACAGCTTTAAATGTGGTTTCATTCACTGAAAGGAACGCAGAAATCCTGTGCTTTTCTCTATTCCCATCTTCTATTTCCTTTCATGATTAAGTATTAAAATAGTTTTAAGTCTCCTCTTTTGAGACCCCTCTTTAACTTTTTCGTGTGTCTGTTAGGGGAGGACTAAGCATAAGATCATACACAAATCTTTAAAGAGAAAAGCTCCAGTTGTGGAAATTGTTGCTAATACTGTCTTCACTTCTTCTATCTGAAAAGGAGATCTAACAGGTCATCTAAGGGCTAGGGCAGGCTCCTCTGGCTTAATCTGTAGCTGTGTTGAGCTGGTCTGTGTTGAATTGTGTTTGCAGCAGAGGTTATTGTGTCCCTTGGGGAGAGAGAGACATGAAAATGAATTCATTTTATGTAAAAGAGAGAAAAATTCCACAGGATGGATTTTCTTATGTTCTTAAAACTGATCTAAGACCAAAAGGAAATAGATTTATTATTTATTTATAGTAGTTGTTAATGTTAAGAGAATGTGTAATTGTAATATATTACAATATAATTTTAATCATATATTTTAGTACTTTAATTCTAACAAAATATAAGCATGTATCTACAAGAAACTATCAGAATGCAAACAAATTTTTTGCTCATTTTCAGTAAGATATTTTATTTTTATTGTCCTTTTATTTTTTTAAATCTTGGGCTGCATAGCAAACAAAGGAATGAAAAATTTTGGGTTTTTTCCTACTTTTCAACACTGCAAACTAAGTCTGGAATATGAAAGTGAAGATAAAAAGCTCTTTTTTTTTTCCATACCCCATCCCCAATGATAAATATTCTGAAGGGCAAAAGCAGTCTTAGATTACAGTATTGGCTTTCCTTTGCTTTGTGAAATCTGCTTTGGCCTTCTAGTGTAAGTCTGTACCTTCAACGGGGCTCCACAGATGTAGGTATCTATGAGCATAATTTGTACACTCAAGCTGAAGAGTGAACCTGCCACAGGAATTTAATGCTGTGGATTGATGAGCAAGAAAATAAAAGTCCCTTTCTTAGAGCTCTCCCCTTCTGTAGGACTGTCACCAGTAAAAAGTAAAAACTAGTCTATGTCAGTGAAAGGATATTATACTGAATACAACCAGGAAAAGCCAGTATGCTGAATATAATAGGGGCATTTTTAGAGAAACATTAGAGTTGCAGTTTAGGCTTTCAATTTCGTGAGGGTCAATAGCAGTAATTAATTCTATTCCATTACATTCTTATACTGGTTTGCTCACCATAATACCTGAGTGCATAATATTTGTGTTACATGGTGGAACTGTGCTGGTGTGTTTTATTTCACAGCTTAAGATTACTGCATGCAGAGAACAATGCATTTTTCCCTTTTTTAAAACCATATTATTTTTAAAGGAATGTGCAGACACATTGAGCCAAAGTGCAATTTCACTTAGATAATATAGGGTGAGGAAGCAACTTTATACTCAGTGAGGACATAAGTGAGACTTCCAATGGCCCTCAGTTGCTGTGAGGGTTCACAGTTTCAAGCCAGCTTTCAAAAAAGCTTTCCTTCTCCTTCAGATGAATTTCACCCTCCGTGGCTCTGTGGAGGAAAGGCACAGTTCTCAGCTATTGTCTCCAGACCAGAGCTTAGTTAATCTTCTAGCCAGACTGGTTCCAGGTCATTGAGTGCCTGAGAGAGATAGGGTCTGTGACACTGGCCATGATTGAAGCCAGAGGCAGCTTTAGGCAGCGAGGCAATCAGGGGTAAAAGCAAGCAAATGGAGTTTGCCCATATTCATTCTCAGCAATACAGACCTTAGCCACTTCTTGCTGCTTTGCCTGAAAGACAAAACAAACTGATTTTACCACATTTCAAACCCCATTTCACCACAGGTTTTTAGTCTAATTCTACTGGGCAAAAGCCAGAGGCCTCAGTGGAAAACAAATGATGGCTTCACTGATAAAATTACAAATGAGAAAATTACCCCTCTCTACACCCTGCAGCTCCTTTTTCCTCTTCTGTATCTTCTCTTTTCCTGTCCAATCAAAAACAGCACCAAAGGCTAGCAACACACTGTGGTTTGCAAAGATTGCTGCAAACTGGCTGCCTCTCCAGCAAAGTGAAGTGTGCTGCAGGCATGCCTGGATGGCTGGTACATGCCCCAGAATTTGCCCTGTTCACATCATGGGATTGAAAAGGCTCTGCTGTGGCCAAGGTGAAGGGGGAATGAACAGAGAGAAAACATTTCAATTTATGTAAGACTTTTTACTACTGGGTCCGACAATATATCAAAAACCTTAACTGTCATGTGATTTTGAGATTAATTAAAAGCTTTTAGTTTACACAAGATGTCAATAACTCAAAATGTTTAATGTTTGCTCTTCATTTAGGGCATCGTTGGTTTCCCCGTTTCTATACGGTGCACAATAATTTCTTTAAATATTGCTTTTCTTAGTGGCATGCAAGGGCAATTACTTGCCATGATTTAAGGTTTGAAATCTGTAGAAAAGGACTGAGTTGCCTATAAATATTTTAAAACATACAGATAAAAGAACTAGTAATTATTATATAAGTAAAGAACAAGTCTGAAGGAAGAAGATTTAAAGAATGTGTAGGAGAGAAAGAATGGCTGGAATGAAATGGAATTCAGGCTAATTTATAATAATCATCATACTTTTAAAGACTGCAAATTATGAAATTGAAGGACTTTATCACCATTAGAGATTGCTAGAAAGAGAATTATGCTATTCCCTTGCTTTGTAATCTTATTTTGTGGTCTCATCTACTTTATTATACATAAAAATTATAGAAAATTATGGATGATATATATGTGTTACTGCAACAAATATATATAAACTCAACACTGAGAGGCTTAAAAAAAAAATCAACCCAAATCCCATACCAAAGAAAAATACAAAATTTAGTGCAGAGTTTAAATGGCTTCTGTTTCTTCTGAGTAAATTTTTCCTTTTGCTCTTAATTTGCATAACCCCAAACTCATATTTTGATTCCCATTACCATATAGCAAGGAGCAGGCAAGCAGGCGTCATTAGATATCCAGAGCTTCAGTCCATAAAATTTATGTCTGGCTTTTCAGGAAACTCAGATCCATCTACATGTGTTCAGGACAATACTGGCTTCTCCAGGACCTCTGGTCTCAACTCATCAAAACCAAGATGGTTCAGGTGCTGCCGTGCAGGCGTTGTTAGAAGTTGACTGAGAGCTCTGTGAGTCTCTAAGGGTCTTTGATTCAAATATTTGTCCAGCTGGGTGTCATGAGGGAGCTATGTGACCACACATTCTCCTATATGCATGCTCATACTTTCTGGTTCAACCAACTTGGAAAACAAACACAGAAATAGCTCTTGGAACTGCTGCCCCTCGGCTTCTCTGAAGATATTTAGCCTTTGTCTTCATGTCCTCCTGGAACCAATGCAAAAACTTTTAGCAGTTTAAATATTGTGAGAAATTCACATTTCTGAGAAGAGCAAGATACATGCTTCTCTTTCTTAGCACCAGTGAGCTTATTCAGATTTGCTGCCCTGCAGTAGTGAAGTACGCTGCTCTCATGGAATGCTAAAAGGTGTTTGACAAGCTGCATGTCAGTTAAACCCATAATTTTAAACACTCTCTATATTCACCTTTAATGTCAAATCTTTCTGTTATTAAAGGTTAAATATACTTTAATATTAGTTTTTGTATCACATGGGCAAAAAAAAGTAAAAACAATGGATCAGATACAGAGCAACACACTAAAGGCAGGATAGGATGCACTAGTGATATTATTTAATATTTATACTATTTGATAACAGCTATTTCCTCCACAGGAAATGTGGATAAGGAGACCAGTGATAACATTCACTGCTCTACAGGAGTTTATAAATCATATTGTGCTGTTTGGGGAGCCCTAAAGGTACTATATTGAAAGCCTGTAATACATTAGAAGCCTTTCAGTTTTATGTATTTATTGTTTCTTCTTGGTCTGCTCTGATGTGGAAAATAGGAAGCACAAACTTACTTTGAGTGTTTTTAGACTGAGATTCTATTGCTAAAGGTACAATTTTATTGTTTTATTTGCAATACAGGACAAATGTGTTCAATGAGAGTAAAGTAACAAACAGCCAAACTCAGTGCTCAGGAAATATGGTTCTGTCTCGTTAGTTATGGAGGTCACGTTGCTTGTTTTCTGTATCTTTGCATGTTTTACCCCAGCAACAGATATGAAAATAAAAGAAAGGGGTTAAAAAAAGTGAATAAGAATGGGAAAAAATAATACAGAAATCTGGAACTAACAAAAAAAGTTTGCTTCATACTGAATTTGTGCCATTTTAAGATTCAGTTTTTTAACCCATAGTATTGGTCTCTTCAAAGGAGTGAAATACTTTATCTTCTTGACAGAACAAATTGAGTGGAAAATTACATAAACCCCTCAGCAGATGTTCTTTCCCACATTGTTTGGGAATTTATCCCTGTTACACAGTTCTTCTAAGGCCCATGCCAATCTGAATGGGGACATTAGGAAACTTGAAGATACGTTTAGGTGAGCATTATGCAAATATTCTCTTACCATCTCATTATTTTTCTGTGCCAGTCAACTTCACCATGGTATTTTATTTTTCTATCAAGAATATCTCTGGGTAGGTGCTAGACATATCATATCTCCATTGCAAATCCAATAAATGAGAACCTGTTTTTTTTCACTGAAGCAAAAGCCAAAGTCCAGACCTCTATAAATTCAGTTTGCTATAATGAATGGGTCTTGGAGTCAAAGTTGTCAGGCAACAAACAACAGGAAAAAAATAACCCAATTCAAGTTCCTACTGCCTGCAACATATCTATAGCTGCATAGCATACTAATTCTGCAAATCAGATGGTATCTTCAAAATTATAATGCACACCAGCAAGTTAAGCATCTGTATAACAATAAGATTTGTCATCCATCATTCAGTGAACAGCATAAGGCAACTTACTGTCATCTAGTGCCAAGTAACATCCATCTAAATTGTCTGCCTGTCCATCTGACTCTACACTTTGCTACAATCTTTAATCCAACCTTTTTTTTTAAATTATTATTGCTATTTTTTGATGTTCTACTACAGCATGCACAAAGTTTGTGAATGAAAACAAAGGCATTCTATAACTAATGCACAAGGAAAATCTCTTCAATAAATATCCATTATCCTTGTTTATTCTTTAGCAAACATAGTGAATTTCACCAATGAAAGTCCCAGTAGAATAGTGAGAGAGATTTACAGCCCAAGCTGAGGAAGATATATCTACAGCTGAGAAGTGCATGAAGAGATGCATAGGAATCTGGGGATAAGTCAACAATTCCATGCTCTGGGGTGCATTCACAAAGAAATTAAAGACTACCTGCAGAGAAAAACGTCTCTGCTGTTTTCCATGTATTTCCTTGCTCCTAAAAATACATCAAGAATTGGGACAGTGGAAAAAAAAGAGACTGGATAATAGTAACAAGAGTTGAACAGCAGTGGAAGTTTTCTCCACTGGGATTAATTAATTAGTCTCCCTTGGCCTAGGAAGAATGGCATAAAGCAGATTCATTGGATCTGAGAATTGGACAGAGCCGGATGTTTTTAAATAGAAGGAGCAATTTACACAGGAGAATACTCAGGAGAAATGTGAATTCCTTTTTTAACAGATAAATGTTGTTTGTGGTGTTTCCAGTAACAGACCTAAAGGAGATTATTTTGGAAATGAAACATTACTGCAGTGACTGGTGGCTACTCCTGAATGATTCCTGGAACACTATCATGGTGAGGTGAATTTGCCAGCAAAAACTTGATGCAAAACTCAGTAACACCACTACATGAAAAGGATATTTTCAATAGTATCAGGATGAATCTAGGGAACAAGAAATAAATTCCTATTTAATTAACTGTAAGTAAGAATAATTATCATGATCTTAAACTGATATTATTAGAGAGAAAAATAGAAGACATATACTATGTTAAAAGGAATAGCAAAAGCTAATAAATAAATCATTATATACAGAGATCTCAGACCTCATCTAGTAGTTATTGCTCTAAGTTTTTCCAGCATAACTATATGGATCATTATTCTCTCCTAGAGCTTAACTATAGGGAGCTGTGTTAATACAACTCTGTTTTTCACATTGTGGAATCGTTTTTCACAAAGTGATTACAAAGTGTTAACCCACCAGTGGTGAATCTAATGCAAGCGTTTTCCATTTTCCCATCCGTCTTCCTCCATCATCAGCTCATGCAGACCACAGGCCCCTCTGCTGCTCTGCTGGTCTCAGCCAAGAGGTCCTGGAGAAACACTTCTGGAGGCTGATGATACAACCCCTGAGTAGTCACAGATCTTGTTAAATGGTTCATGAGAATGTAGTCAAACCATTTTTAGTAGTCATATACTAGAAGGAATTTCTCACTGACTCCTGATCTGGGGATCCCTCTACCTTAAGACCAAGAGGGTTGAAAATAGTAAGGAGGAAAGGGTAAGATTTTGCCACAATCTTCCCAGTCCATAATGCTGAAAAAGCCAAAAATTTAATTTAAAAAACTATGGTAGAGTTTTGCTAGCATCTCACATGCAACTTCATTAACAGAATGCAACAAGTTGACAGATAAATTTAAATGGGGCAGCTCTCTTTTTATTAGCAGAAGTTAATTAGTAAGTGTTCTATTTATGGCCCTTGTACTGGAACAAATAAAAGCTCCAAGTTTTCAAAACTGTCCTAAGTTCAAAAGTCACCCACTCAGATATGCAAAAGGATATATGATTCTTCTTCACTTCCTGCAAAAGTGAAAAAAATTTAGGTAACTTTGTTGCTAATTCCTTTCCTATTTGCACACTTAAGTTGGATCCACAAAAGCGCTTGGGCTGAGTACTGCTCCTTTAGCTTTCCTGATACAGCTGTTTGTCTTCCTTTCTCCCAGCTGAAGAGCCAATTCAGTTTGATACTAGGGTTAGCATAAAACATATGGAAAGCTTTAGCCTCTTGGGAGACAATGGAGAGCATGCCAAGAGATGTCTTCAATAGTGGATAGAAGATGCCACAGGAACAGCATGTCATACATGTATGCGAAGGCTGCAAAAGGTAGCACAATCAGCTTTCATGATTCTAAGGTATTCCTGTAAACTTCCCTGTTAAATACTGTTAAATACAAGAAGAGATGATCATTGATGATTTCCTAATCCTTAGACCCTTGATGTAGCCTAGACAGTAGACTATATGGACATGCTCATGTAGCCTTTGTCTCGCTCACCAAGAAGATCCACCAAAATGAATGGCTTCTCCCACAGTAATTTAAAGGTTTTATTATTTTATTATTCAAGAACAAAAGATACCGCTTTTGCAGTCTAAGTATGGAAGTGGATTTTGACACTAAAATAATTTTATGGACTTAACTCAGAGCATTTTATGCATTGCTTGACATCCATGACCAAAGGTCTATAAGTATAATTTATGTTTCTATGCTGTTATTGTGTTTTTAAGTATGGACATGGAAAGAGCAAGATAAACTCCAAGAATGCTATGACAAAAAATAATGGTGGACTTTGGCCTGGAGCCTTTATCCTTTTTCTAACACAAAATTTATGTTGAAAAAGCTATCAAAAAAGTAAAAATTCTGGGCCCAGACTGCACTAAATGAAAAGTGTACAGGTGATTTTTGACTAATTATTCAGTTCCTGAAGTAAAAACAATAACATTAATAATTACCTGTATTCTATATTTTGTATACTCAGATGGTATAACTGAACTCTGTGGCTTCCAAAGAGATGTCAATTTTCATTTCCTTCCTTCCTTCCTTCCTTCCTTCCTTCCTTCCTTGCTTTTTATTAAAATAGATCTTATTCTAGCCAAAGGGACCATTGATTGTAATGTGAAAATACTCATAGTGGATGAGGTTTTCAATTGTATGTCCCCTTTAAAATACATTTAGATCTGTTTGAAATCTAAACCTGGCAAGGACAAAATTCCTTCAAAATGAGTTCCAGGTCATATAGGTGTGTTTAGAGAATTTTATATTCTACTCAGTATATGCTCTCTATCTGTTCTGTAATAAACACTCAATTTTTTGGCCTGTTTTAATATTCAGCATCCCTGAGGTTAGGAGATTATATGCAAACAATATTAATAGCACAATTCCTCTTCATATTTCCAACACAGCCTGTCAATAAATCAGGTTTAAATAACTCCCAGTCCTGTAAAATAAGACAACATTTGTGATATCTCCAGTTGTGTTTTGGATATTTATTATAAAATACTTGTGGCATGTAACACTGGAAATGAGTTTTTGGTGTATAAAAAGAAACAAAAATTCTATCCCCCATAATGTGGGACAAATTAATATTTCAATAAACTTTAATATGGGTTGATAGAGATAGGAACTCAAAATCAGTAGTATGATGATATGCTCCAATTAACGCATATCCCTAAATAACTTTAGTTTTACCTACTATGAATACTACTTGAACGCTCTAGTTTATCTGCTTCTTTACAGAAGCATCTTTAAATCATCCCTTGACAGCTAATTGTTTGAACTCCCTCTAGACCTCTCTGTAATAAAAAGCAGTAATGTCCTGTGGGACATTTGTTTTATCAGCAGCCCTTTAGCTAACACTCAGGATGAAATCCTCCACTGACTCTCTGTTGCAATCATAAGACTTTTTCCAGGCACTGATAGAGGAATAGAAACCTTTCTGGTCAGCACACTGCCTCATTGTCTAGCAGCCCTACAGCTACAACAGCAAGTACAGCTCTGGAGCTCATGCTCAAGACAGTAACAGCCACTTATTTTTAATCTCTCACCCAATAAACACATCTCTATGCACCACAGTTCTCTGCACCTAAACAGTAACCTTGGATAGTTTCTCTGAAACTTTCTAGGAGGAACCTACTTTTATAATCTGCGTTCAACTGTGGGAGTGGGTGAACCAAAGTTGTGAACCTCTACTCACCATTAGCACCTTTGTTGGTTTTCAGCAAAGTATTTAACTTTTCTGTCTTGGAAATTTGCCTTTGGGAGAAATTTTTTTAGCAGCTGACCAGCTCACTAGAAAGAGATGCCTTTATTTGTTAATTTTATGTCAATTGGCTTTGATGGTTGAGCTGCTGGAAGGATAACTGCAACTCAGTTGCTGTGTTCTGCACAGTAACATCTTTGACCACTACTGCTAGATTCAAAAATTTTCATTACAAAACTGCTGCTGCTGCTGCAGCCCTTTTGGGATGATGGTCAGAAGTAGGATATGCTGAAAAGATATTGGTGGTGAATGTCTGAGATAACCAACCTGTGTAGTGGATGGCGCTGTGTATTAGCTCTTTCAGGACACAGTTCATGATATCCTGAAGTAGGTGTCTGAAACAGGGAAGATAAATTACACCTCTGCTGGTCTGCAGGGAATCCAGGCTGATTAGTCCAAATGTTGATGTCTTTATTGCAGCTTCATAGAGATAGCAGAGAAGAGTCATACAAAAGGAATGCCTGTACAGGAGTAGTTATGCCATCTCTATTGTAATCCAAACATGCAGAATTGTCTACTGTTTATGCACTTTTATCTACATCATGGATGTTAGCATAGCCATTTCACCTGGAAACTGCGTTTTTATGCTCCATTTGTTATAACTACCCTGATAAGCATTCTCATGATTTTTGGCTTGGTTTCCTTGTGAGATGTAATCAAAATGGATATTTTTAAAATAAAAAGCAACACTCTTTTTGCGGTTTCAAAATTAGCATATTCCTAGGGTCTCGTGGAAAAAACCTATATTAGTCTGCTGAAAAAAGAACAAGTTTCTTGGATTTATAAAGTTGTTGAGAAGAGATAAGAAAAAAAAAGAAAAAAGAAAAGGAAAAGAAAAGAAAAAGGAAAAGAAAGGGGAAGAAAGGGGAGAAAAGAGGAAGGAAAGGAAAGGAAAGGAAAGGAAAGGAAAGGAAAGGAAAGGAAAGGAAAGGAAAGGAAAGGAAAGGAAAGGAAAGGAAAGGAAAGGAAAGGAAAGGAAAGGAAAGGAGAGGAGAGGAAAGGAAAGGAAAGGAAAGGAAAGGAAAGGAAAGGAAAGGAAAGGAAAGGAAAGGAAAGGAAAGGAAAGGAAAGGAAAGGAAAGGAAAGGAAAGGAAAGGAAAGGAAAGGAAAGGAAAGGAAAGGAAAGGAAAGGAAAGGAAAGGAAAGGAAAGGAAAGGAAAGGAAAGGAAAGGAAAGGAAAGGAAAGGAAAGGAAAGGAAAGGAAAGGAAAGGAAAGGAAAGGAAAGGAAAGGAAAGGAAAGGAAAGGAAAGGAAAGGAAAGGAAAGGAAAGGAAAGGAAAGGAAAGGAAAGGAAAGGAAAGGAAAGGAAAGGAAAGGAAAGGAAAGGAAAGGAAAGGAAAGGAAAGGAAAGGAAAGGAAAGGAAAGGAAAGGAAAGGAAAGGAAAGGAAAGGAAAGGAAAGGAAAGGAAAGGAAAGGAAAGGAATCTGAAGGCAGAAAATTAAATAATTGAATAGCCATCTACCAGCTATGTTTTTCTGGGGTATAGTTAGTTGATGTGAAAACACTCATATTGTCCACAAATAATTGGAAGTGTAACTTTGTTCAAAATCTGTAAAAATATACTTTGGTTGTTATTAACTCCATTTCCACCATTTTATAATGTTCTTTATCCCTTATCTACAGGAGATGAACCCAAGGTAATGATATGACATTTCACTCATTTTTCATTGGGTGTGTAAATTTTTTCTACACTTTGGGAACATGCAGAGTTAGAAAAGCAGCTTCAGATTTGCCTAATCCTGAATGTTTCAAAATCAGCTGCTGAGGCAGGCCTGGCTTGCATGCCAGGCTAGAAGACCAGGTGGAATAATTTCCTATGAAATATATACCATTTCAGTTTTGCTATTAGTGTCATGGAAACTGCTGTATAGAATCTGATCAGTTGTTCCTCTGATCTAAGAACAGACCTAACTGTGAGTAACACCAGTTTCTTCAAAGAAAACTTCAAAAAACACTGTAGTGAGGCCCTATTTAATTATCTGCCTGATGAATGGCCCCTTTTTCCTCTTCTTTAAGACTTTGTTTATGCCTGAAGCCCAAAATATTTCAATGTTTTCCAAAAGAGTTGCTTGAGCTGTGTTTTAGCACTCTTCACTGTAGATCTATATGGGTTTTTTGTTCATACACACATCTAAATTGTTTTAGGAATTCAACCATAACAAAGAGTTCCATAGAATTCTTTTAATCCAAAATAAACATTTTATCCCATTCCAGCTTTTCTTTCTTACCATCTCACTGATTGCCATTTGTTCTCTTATTCTGAGAAAAGGGAGGTAGAATTTTAGAAAATATCTATTAGTATGCCATAAAACAACACCAAAATCTTCTTTTTTCCAATGCTATTTATACCACATAATAGTACATAATTTGCTCTTACACTCTCGATTTTATCAGACCCAGAAGAGAACTCCAATTAAGTGTTATCAGTTTGGAAGAGATTTACACTAATTTCATGGAATATGAAGGAATAAACAAGTTATCTTTATTTCTTTTTTTTTTCCTTTTTAATTTTTTTTTTTTTTTTTTGTATTCTGAATGTCTTTGGTAGAAATAGGTAGAAATTTGAAGTAAAAAGAAAGTTAATGCAGGACAGATAATACTGCTGTGGTTAGCTCTATCCTTTCTGCCCTGAATGTCAGATTCTGTTCTTTTTTGAAGGAGGTCATGGGGTGAATGGAATTCTTGTTTTATCTAGCAGAGAATTCAGCAGAGAACAATCTTCTAAGAGCAGGGGATGGGTGCCATTCTAGATAAAATTGCAAAGATGTCAGCATGCTCTTCTTTCCTTTTACACACACAGCTGTAATGAGGAACTAGGAACCCTCCAGTTCAGTTCAGAGCTTAGCCTATCTGATCACACCCATACACACACAAAGAATGTAATGAATTGGAAGGGACCAGCTTGTCTGGCTCTTATGTTGGATGGCCTGTACAGGGATAGAACCCGCAACCTTGGTGATATAAACTCTGAGCTTAGCTCAGGGTCAGGTCTAGAACTACGTGTCTGGATGGGTTGTCAGACTTTCCATTTCTTTTCTTCTACCTAAAAAAAAAAAATAAAAAAATAAAAATATTGGAGGGTGGAAGGAAGGGAAACTGCGAAATAAGTGGAAAATAAAGTTTGAATACCTAACGAGCCAGAAAGCTTCCATGTAGGCAAAATGCAGGCAAATTTCACATACTAAACTGCACTAAAAAGCTGTTGTGTCATGTTTGGTGAGGGATGTTGGCCTTGGAATGTGTCCCTATGGGCTTTCCCGCAGAGATGTGCTCACACTGCTGCACTGAGAGACTGCACCATGCCCCTCACTGTGGCTGCAGTGCTTGTGCTTGAGCTCAGCGACTCCTATGAAGTACAAGGTTTATCACGACTGTGAATGTATTATTTTTGGACCCTGAGCACAAGCAAACTGCACTCATAAAGTGTCTATTTCAACATATTCAGTTTTCTTAAAAAATATTTAAGGCTAACCCAAGAGAAAACAGTGTTTTCTCTAGATCTTTGTGACAGTGGACTGTGGGAATTATTGAATTATAATCCTCAAGAGCCTAGTATAATCTCTAGAGCCTACAGCCTTAAACTTGTGATATGAAGGTTGCACTTTACTGAAGAGGTTGCAGACTTCAAACGAGCGCATTGGTAAAGAGAACACAGTGACTTCAGCTGTACTTTCCATAAACCCTTACACTAATAGGTCATTAATCAGAAATTAAACCTTTTGAAGCAGCTGGAAGTTGAATAGGAGACTACATAATGTAATGAAATAACCAAATTTAGATTTTCATGAGACAATTTTTTTTTATTTTTCTTAATCCTTTCAGAAACATCGGCATTACAGAACTTACAATTTCCATCAAAAAACCTTATCAGAGAAAATTTTTAATCAAGATTTTCTGGTTATGTTTTATTCTATAGGGTCTGTATACTTTGTTTTGCTTTAGGATTCACTAAAATGATTCAACTTTCATAAAACTCTTCTGAGGAAAGGAATGTAATTTAAAATAAAAGATTCTAACTGCCTCAAAACTCAGGATTATGAAAAAAGTGATAATCCTAGCAATGAATATTACTCTGTCAGCATGCTTCTCTAAGTCCATAATGCAGATCCTTGACAGTACAACTGTGCACTGCAGTCAGGGCTAAACCAAGGGCTGATACAGCTGTGATGGCAGAAATCTCTAATGCTCCTTGGGCACCTGTGCTTACACCAGCAGCACAGCTTGTGGATGCTTTCTCATACTTGTAAAGGGCTTATTTGGCTACAGATGCATCTGCACAGGAGCTCTTTGCTAGTGTAGTACTGAGGTAAAATATTGTTACTGTGGACATAAGCTCAGATTGTTTAAATCCTGTCCAAATGGAAAAAAATCTTTGGGAGAAAAGACTCTGCTACTAAATCTCTGAGATGCTTGACAGTGGTAATTGTGGAGCCTTGCAGGACTCAGACTGGGATCCAATGAGAGCAAAGGAAAAGATGCTTCACCCCACTGAGGCAAGCACAAGCTGCGTGTGCTTAAGAGGTGGAGCTGAAGCAATGAGTGAAACGTGATAAAGTCTTCTTTGGTAGATGGTTTGTGACCTCATTGGGATTTCAGTAGCTGGTTTTAGCAAAATGGAGCTAGCAGCTTAAAACTTAACCCTGCAGGGAAAACAAAGTTGCTTTGGAAAGCTCTGTTTCAATGCTTGCTGGGTCACAGTGCTTTCCCATTGTGCCATGGGTTATTCCAATGCAGAAGGACCAAAAAATAAAGTCTTCTGTCCTGAATTACCCTTGCTCTGGATGGTCCTACTTTGCAGCCAGGCCAATGAGGCGGTGAATCACAGTGAGATACAGGTTTATGAGATAATCCAAGAAAAATTTTCTAACTCCGGTAACTGGTCCTGTGAATATTTCTGGGGACTTCAGACAATTCAAGCCAGTGGCAAGAGAGGTTTGCTGTAGCACTTACTATTACATATAGCGTGCATTTAGTCATGTGTGTAAAGCTACCTGGTGCCAGTTAGAAATTTTTCTGATAATTTTCCCTTTGGGACTACGGGAACCATAGTATCCCATCCCCTGTTAAGGGAAGCAGCTGTAACGGTGTTTCGGCCTCTCTTCCCCTCAGGAAGTGGAGCTTCATCTACTCTTCAGCTGACTGACAAGAAATGTCTTAAAAAAGACATTTGTATTCCTATTTGTATCCCTACTTCTCTGCCATATATTTTCTGGGTGTGTGCTGTGTCATCCAGACATGGAGCTACTCATATTTCAAAAAGGTTCTGGAAGGCACACATCTTACACAAGGCTTGCTGAGAAAAAATAACAGCAGAATTGTTGTCATTGCATGTAGCTGCTATATCTGTGAAACAGCTGGACTTCTGGCATCCTGATTCCCATTTTCTGGACAGACAGACAGGGTACCAGAAGGTAAGGGGAACTTTCAGATGTGGGGAAGCAAGACTAAACAGCAGCAGCTAAGCTGTAGGTCCCATGCCCTTCATTCATTAGCACAGAATGAGCAAAATGAAGTTCTATTGTGGGAGGGAGATTGTGACTTCTGTGAACATTGCAGGCACCAAAAAGTATTTATCAAGAATATGTTTTCTCATGCAGAAGTTAAAAAAGTATACCTTGATTTCAAACCTTCCTGATTTTGACTCGTTTGGTAGTGGTCAGATGCCAACTTCCTCGTTTTCCTTTACCAGGACTGATTAGGGGGTAAACTACTCGTTTTTTTCTCACTGCCAATGTTTTACTCAGGAGCAGTATAAACACCTAAGTGAGAGTGTCATGACTGAAGGAGAATTAAGCATACTAATCTGCTCTCCATGCCAGCCATTAATATACTATATATCCTGTCTCCACTTCACTTTCATATTCATTACTTCTTTAATGAAAAAAAAAGATATTTTAATGGTCAAAAAATTCTAAGTGATTAATGGTACATCAGTTAATGACATTTTAAAAGTATTTCAGGCTGGAAATGTGACAC
Source organism: Geospiza fortis (assembly GCF_000277835.1). Taxonomy (NCBI): domain Eukaryota; kingdom Metazoa; phylum Chordata; class Aves; order Passeriformes; family Thraupidae; genus Geospiza; species Geospiza fortis. Next base: position 6,422,744 of record NW_005054332.1, read on the forward strand.
TACAATCATTAAAAATCAGATTCAATTTCCAAAGGTCCTAATCTTAAACTTTATACTGCTGGCAGAAACATAAAATGATATCCCGTAAGCGCGGGTGCTTCTGCATGATGGAAAAGCTCAGGAGTTTTGTGAGTGCTGCCAGAAAATAATGTGTTCTCGGAAATTCTGGAAGTTGAGCAGGAAGATAACTGATGAGGATATGACAAGGCAAATGAACAAATTGTTCGGTATAGAGGAATGCTTAATACAGAGAGATCTTTTTCTCTGAGACATTGTTTGGGGTCCAAGAGTAGCATAATGGCTCCAAATGGATAAAAACAACAGCAAACCCAATTCTCATGCATTATGCATAAGCTCTCGCTATTGGAGTTTTCACCACCATCTGGTGTTTAATTATTCCCACTTTACACCACACGGTGGTGTGAATCTAATGAAATGAATGTGTACATTATAATAATTTGGTGCATAGATTCTGGTTTGCTAATTATTAGGTGCCAGGCATCCTTTTTTAAAACTGGAAGTTTAAATTCATTCTAAAAAATAACTGTTTCTTTAGGCTTTCACTGGCAAATACAATGACAATTACTTGTTCCATTCTCTAAAGATCCATTATTTCTATATGGCTCGTTGAGTTTCTCTAACATCTGTACAACATAAATTAATTATACAGTGGTGTCAGAATTTGCATTATCATACACTACTAGTATTGTTAGAAAGGACCTTGTCTGTAGTTTTAAAAAAAATTATATATACACACACACACACACATATTTTGGTATTGAAGGTCTCTGTTCCTGTCTCCCTTGCTGACACAATGACTGTCACTATCTACACAAAGTTTTGCTATGTATCCTGTGGGGTTTTTTCCACATTATCACCTGTAGACCATTAGATTTCAATCTGTCATCAGTGAATCTGAAAACAATATCCTATGTTATTAGTTAGGATGATGGTTTCTATCTGGCAATAAGCCCTGCTGTGAAGAGTGAGATTCCTCAGCAAGTGCAGTGCACCCACTGCTCCCAGAAAGGATGCTGAAAAATGACTGGGTCCCCCATTAACAAATAATTATTCCACATACTTTTTCTGGTAACAAGTGTTTTCATAAACTGAGATACAATGTAAGGAGGGTCAGAAGGATTTTCTGCAATAATGACTAAGAAAACTTGGAAGGCTGTAGCAGTGTGTTCAACGGTGTCACTTCCTACCAGATGATGGTTATCTGGTACAATAATGCTGTTAAGGGACATTCCGATAACCAATGCATCCAGCAGGGTTACAACTTACAAATTTAATTTGCTCTTCTGTGTTTTGATATACTTTTTTAGCTCAGTGATTTGGGAACTTGTGAGCAAATTCACAAGGTCTGTTATGATATATAGCACTAGAAACATATCTGAAAGCTGCAAGAGTTCATATTTGCAGAGATATTTGAGAAAATAAAACAAAGTAGAATAGTAAGAGACTCTGAGAGCCTGGAAAAAGTATTTTGGTGTGGTGGTTTGGTGTTTTTTCCACCTTTGAAAATTTTCCAAGTATTTTACCTATGTTTTAGCTTGATCTGTGTTTCAGTAATCTTAAAAAAATAAAGATAAAAAGAAAACTTAGAAATCTTACTGCTCAGATAATTTTCAATGAAGACTAAAACCTCAGTTTCATATTATCTTGACAATTCAAATTACCCCATCTTTCTTTCTTTCCTCCTGTTCATGAAAACTTTGATAACACATATTAATTTGCAATCAATGCTTGTTAGAAAATGAAGAAAACATCACAGTTCAAAAGAGCATTTTTCACCCTTCTGCAAAAAACATAAAAAGCCTTGCTAAACTTTTCTTTCATTATTATGCATGTTTTAATCAACGGTCTTTTGAAATTAATATGTAAATTTAAATGGCATGCAGAAAACTATAGTTTATAGCAGACATTGCAGTGAGTGTATGTATTACAATAGCAAAAACATTCCATTGGAATTAATGTACTTGTCCATACCGTGAAAGGAATTCTTTCACTCGACCAACTTTCAAATATTCCCAAATATAATTAAAGTAGAACTTCTAAATTAAGTAATGCCACCAAATCTGAATGCTTACAAAATACATTACTTGCAGTATCAGCAGCTATTTTCATTTTGTTGTAAAAAAAGGAAAAAATTCCATTATATTTACCACTTTTCAAATATCCATATTTGAATATTATTTAAGCTAAACAAATTCAAATATAGGAAAATTCTCTATAGTCCCAGTGGGTATAAAAAGTGATATTCATAAAAATAATTATTACAATATTTTCTGATACAGGCTCTCTTTTTTTGTGTGTGTGTAAAATGGTGATAGAAAGAATTTGAATGGAATAATGATTGTCTTGGAAACAAGTTTCACATTTTTTAAGAGAAAACTAAATAAGAATCCATCAAAAAGTCAAACAACATCCAGCAGTTGCTTTTGATACAGAGTATGTTATTTCCCAACTGCTTCTGTCTCCAGGAACTATTCTGTATTCAATGGTCCTGGAGAAAGTGGGAATGTTGTGACATCTGTATCAGCTCAGTGCAATACCAGGGAACCTCAAAAAGCTCAGGTCATATTTCTAGTTCTTGAAGAAATTAGGTAAAGGAGTCCATGGGGTTAAACTTAGTGTTATCTCATCAGCATTATCTCATCAGCATTCAGTACCACTGCTATGCCATGAAGGAGAAAAAATAACAGAGAAACATGAGAAGAGGAATAGATAAAAGGCAAGCACCAAGAGGAAAACTTGTTGTTTCTTAATTGAGCTGGAAGAGGGGAAAATGTTGCTTGCAGCTGTCTTTTGATGAGAAACCTTCTCATGCCCGTGACTATGTAGGTTAAAAATATTGTGCTGTCTCTAATATAATAAACAGTCAAATTGTAATTCTTATGTGGTAAATCAATGGTGAAAATTCAGGAAGAAAACAAGAGGAGGAAGTGAGGAAAAATATAATTCAGCAATGTGAATATTTGTAGGAAGTAGAAGCTTAATTTATCTGACTGAAAACATCATCGCAACCTTTTTGAAGCTGTGCATATTTATGTCAGCTGAGATTTTCTCTCCCTTCTTCTTTCTCCCAGTGTCTCAGTTTCTTTTTTCCCACCATATCCCAAAGTGTCTCTGATGATGTTTGTAGTTCCATACTGTAGTTTGTATTGTGCACAAAATGGCAAGAGGGGAAGACCCCACAAACTTGTAAGGGTATTAGATTTGGAGTTAAGTCATTGTCTCATACCTGACTTTTTTCAGAGCCATCTAAACTCACATATTATTGATGTTACAATTTGCTTTTTTTTCTTCCTCTTGACTCTTCAGACAACAGCATCCCTACCTATTATCTGGGCTGGACTAGAATTTAACTCACCAAAGCGAATTCTGAAATGGAATTTTCTGTGTATTCTATTTGCAGACTCAGAATAAACATGGTAAAAACAGCCACTGTAATGGCATTTTGGCACTTTGGCTCACAGGTGGCAGGGGAAGGTACAGAAACTGAAAAAATAAACAAAACCACTCCCTACAAACAAACCAGTAAAGAAAATATCCTTGGACTTGGGATAAGGGTTGGGCTTGGGGCAGAGGCTTGATAGTGCTCTTAATGTAACCAATCCTAATGCAATGTTTTCTAATTATAGACTGAACATTCCCTCTCGGATGGAGCTGCCTGTCAGCCCACTCCAAGGCAGAAATGGCCATATGGGCTGCTCTGCAGACGGCTGGGCAGTGGCATGTGTACAGCTGTGCAGGACGAGCACCCAGGTGTTTCAGCCTGCCTGTCATAGGCAGCCAGCAGGCAGCTCTGCAAGGGTGGGGAGGAAACTCAGTCAGGGTGAAAGAAAACAGCAAGATGGGATTTGACAGGAAATAGCAATAATAATAAATAACATTAATGGATAAAAAGAAAGTGCTTTTTTTTTTTTCTTTTTTTTCAGGTCATATCAGGGTTTTCTATAAGGAACAAAGTCTGATCTTACTTAAGGTTTGCTGAGGCTGTAAATAAGAAATATGAATATAGCACAAGCGTAGGCATCCATGAGGTTGCTCATGTTAAAATAGCAAAAAGGATGGAGCTGCTTTGCTTCCACATGAACTAAATGAGCAAACCTGAAACAGACAGACAGCATTAATTTCTATCCCCAGATTTTCTCATTCCTGGATCCTCTCCTGCCTGATTCCAGTGGCTCAGCTAATACAGGTTTTCAGTCCTATGCTAAATATACTATTTAGACCAAAGGGAATGCAAAGTCACCTCATTGACTGCATCCAAGTCTCTTTTGACTTGGGCTGAGGAAGCTGCTAAAGAAATTTGAGCTTCTTTCTGTTACAGCTGAATCTGGAAAGGATACATTTTGTGCTACCGTCAGCTGAATCCTGCACACAGCTGCATCCAGATTCACATATAACCATATACACAAATAACAGTGCTGTGAAACTGTGAGCACAAAGGAAATACAGATTGAAAAAGCTATTACAAAGTGCCAGAGAGTGTTTTGTGTTATACAAAAATACTTATTACTAAGTATTTGCACTGGTTACAAAGCTTTAGAAATGCTTTAAAGGATGCTTTTAACCAATGCATGAATATGATGAGGAGCACCTGTAAATATTTTTGATTATCAGTCAGTATATGTAGGCTGTTATTTTGCTTTGGGCTGAAAAACTTGGAAGAATACTTTGAGAAAAATACATTTTAAAAACACAGCAAAAAATTACCATTATATGTAACATATATGCAGCTTTCTTAAATGTAAAAGAATACATTAATGAAAACCAATGTTAACTTTTTTTACTTTTAAATGTTGTCTTACACTATATACACTATTGACCTTGTATACATTGGGGGGAAAAAAACCAACAGAGAAAATTAGGAATTCCAGCCTAAGCATCTTTGAACTTTTAACAAGTGTGGACTCCACACTTCCTACAATAATCATCCTAAACTTGACAAACTTTTGAGTGATTTAGCACAATGACCAGTGTGTCAGGAGTCTATACCAGTGGGAGACTGGACTGAGGAATGAAGTAGAAGTGAACTAAACACACTTGAGTTTTGGTCATTAGTTTTAACAAGTCAGAAAACATCCGTCCTCTTAATCTTGACAAGAATTGAGTGTTACAGAAAGTTAAATGTAGGACTTTTCTAAGAGTGATCAAATAAAAATTAGACTTAGAATTCTCCTCCCCTTCCATGAAGACTTAGAAATGAGAAAAGTTGCCTTCCGGATATGCCTCTTGCTCTTCAATGATTAGAAAAGGAGACCTGACAGATTTCTTAGATTAGACTAGCTCTTACATAGCTGCTCTAAGAGGAATGAATCTCATCCATGCAGTCAGATTTTCGAAAGTGCTTACATGACTTCTGTGTTTACTTTTCACGAGCTCTCCGGAAATCTTTGTTTCTCAATTACTTGTATTTGGTGTTTATTAGAATGCCAGAAAAATGAATAGACAAGCACCTTACCAAAATCCAAATACGCTGATTATGTCCTTAAATTCTCAGTTAATTTTTTGAAGCATAACTTACAGTTTCCTTGCCTGTTTCTTTGTTAGCTCATACTTGGGAACACAATGCAGAAGATGTATCCATGCATCCACATGGGGATACTGATTTTGAAAATATAACAGAAGAAGAAACATAGCAGAACTTTCAGCAAAAACTGCTCAGGGAAAGTAACCCCAATGATTTTGCATTGCCACACACACAAAAATTTGCTCTGTAACTAGGGATCAGTGATTGTTTTATAGTCTGAGTCATTAAAGTAGTTCCTATATGTACACTAGCTAAAGAAAATTGCAAGCTGAACTCAGTCATATCTGTCATCTCTATTTGATTATTAAATATAATTTGCCTAAAATAGGATTCAATATTGTGTTCTATTAATTATAGCACACCTGAGACAAGGGGTTGCTCTCCAGATGAAACATTGATGCACACTACAAGGATTTAATTTCTGAGTGGTAAAGCACATCTTTCTCCATAGCACTACTGGGTTTCACAGCCCTCCACCTCCTGACTTAGTGCAGGAGCCAATGTTAAAACCCTTGAGCACCTAAACTCCCATTAGTGAAGTTCTCCTAGCCATTTAATCCTGTCATGCACAATAGTTTAATCCTGTTAGCATTAAAGAGTGAAGTGCCAAGATCCTGCTTAAATCTCAGCTTGATTAATAAAACAAGTATTTCCAGAACAGTTTTACCTGGATAGATCCACAGTAGCCAGACTGTAAGAAAGGCAAAGCTTCTGTAATGTTGAAGGGGCAATTCAGTGGTGGGTGAGATGTGAGGGAACTAAATTTGAATTTTCTTCTGGCTGAACCCAAGCTGCCTGGGGGTACCACTGATAAGGTATTCCAGGATGGGAATTTCTCTGCCTCTTCTGTCTCATTTACCAGGAAATAATTGAATAACAGAGGAGCCAGAGGTAGAGCAGAACAATTTGCCAGCCTGCCAGTTAGAGCACTCACCTGGAGTGTGAGATCACCCCCTTCTTGAGTAATTATAAATGATCCAGAAATAGTGAAACAGCTTCATCAGTTAGAAATCTAAGTGTTCCCTCTCTTTAACCAGGTGGTTTCCATTTGCATAGTAGATGATTGTTTATACTGCTTTAGTAAAGGAGGAAGGGAAAGGGAAGGCAGGGAGTGGGAATTATACATTCTTTGCTATTTTGTGATTTCTTTAGGTGAGATAAAGAAGGCAGAGGAGATTGGTGTCTTTAAGTTATATTAAAGACACCAATCTTTATGCTAATGCTTAATCCAAGACTCGTGAATATTTCTGACAGCTGAACAGATATCAGCAATAGTGATTCTTATGTCCTTGGAGGACTATATCTCAAAAGTTTCTGATGAAATAGAGCTCTCAAGAGTCTTGTGATATTCCAAGTCCATAACTGGAAAATTTTGTGCTCCATTTCCTTCCCTGTGGTCAGATATTCCTATGATTTCCTTTGAAAGATTCTAGTACAAGGACACTTTCTTGCATGACCTCAGCTCAATATATCTACAGAAAATCAGAAAATAAAAGTGATTTTAAGTGATAAAAGTGCAGTGAAGGACCTTCATAAGGCCAATAATGGAGCAACACCAGATCTGGGGTAAGGAGGGAGCTCAAAATCCTACACAACAGTGTAGAAAAAAGCAAGACAAGCAATTAGAGTAATTCAGGCTGCTGGAGGTGTAGCCACTTCATTTGGGATTTGTGCCCTTTTTTAGGTGCCCTTTTTTAGGTGCCCTGATTATTTTGGGCATGTGAAACATATACATCTTCATCTACTGCATAAAATTTGGAGTTATTAAACTTATTAAGAAGTCATATGCCTAAAGACTAGCATGCAAATCTCTGCTACAAGCCTATCCCTATTTCCTTTTCTAAATCTTATGAGACAGAATTCAAACTGGTATCAGGAAATATGTTCCCGAGGGAATTTTCACCAACATTTGTATGCAACTCATTGTAAGCATCTTCATAAGTGGATATAAAAAGAAGCTTTTTGTTTTATTTTTTTTAATCATTGTACCATGCAAAATTACCTCTCTATTGTATCTGCTTTTACTTTCGTTGTTTCCAGACTGAGATTCTGACCTTGCAAACATCTAATTTTGAGCATGTGAGTAGTACCTTGGAGTTCAAGAAGGGCAGCAGAAGTGACCAGAGACATCTGACCCCAATTTAAACCTTAATCCCATGAAAAGTTTTGAATATGAAATCAATATGACTATTCACACAGCTAAACATAGGAATGTGAACTCTTTACAAGGTTGGGACCTACTAGAATAGGCTCTTTTAATTTCATTTAGTGCAGGAATTCCACCTTTCAAACAATTTTGTTCTTGTAACCTTGCATATTATTATTTTGATGTTTGGGGAAGATGATTTTCTTTGGGGTTTCACTATAACATCCTGTTAGAAAACAGAATTTTGACAGTTCTGCAAACTGTAACTATCTACTAATATTATACTCCATTCACTTGCATCATTGAACCTTCACAGAACTCAGGCTTCTAATGGAGAATAGTCCCCTACTGGCTTGTTTTGTGAAGTATTATCTCCACATGTATCATTAATTTTCTTTTCATAGTATTAGGCCTCATTAATCTATTCCTAGTTGCCTTGTATTTAAAAATAGAAGTTATTAAAGTAGGTTTCTCTTAATGGCATAGTAAATAAACTATATAGGTCATTTGGCTCTTAAACTTATGTCATAAAAGTGTATTATTCATATGTATGTGTACACAAGTAAAGATAAACAATACTATATTTTTCTTAATTAAAGAGAAAGTTATGTTAAATTAAATATTATTGTTTCTATAGTGAATAAAGCCTATTTACAGGACTTAATTAATATGCAAGAAACATGCAACCTGTCAACTTACTTTTAAAATCCATTCTTAGTGTGCACCTTTTTGCAGTTTTTTTGAAAATCCAAGTCTAGGAATTCATGGTGAGATACACTCTGCCTTAAATCCACCATAGTACCTAAAAGAACCCCAATGCTCTTGTGCTTTTTGAAATAGTGTAATTCCTAAGGTATTTAAATACGGTATTTTCATTCTTAGATTAAAGCCCTCTGGGTGCTTGATTTTAATTGCCCAGACAGATGAATTGCATTCATACCAGGCAGTGCAAATAGACACAGAACTCTGTCAAAGCCTTTATGGAAGCTTGACAAATATGAATTATGATATTATATTTAGCATCCTCTGGCATGTTGTCTGTTGATTGGGATTTATTTTTTTTTTCTGTTAAGGGTTGATATAGACTAGTGGTAGAATCCTGTTCTAGGTCCTAAGCTACTCAACAAGAGGGCACTGAGCAGTTACATGCTGACAAAATGCCCAAACTCTCAGGTCTGTGGAGTTTTGAAACACTCAGCTTGTTTACAATCAAACAGTTAAAAGTCATGGGGCAAGAGCAAAGGAAGACTGGTATTTATCTGGTAAGAAAGGAACTAGATTAAAATGAAATCATTGTCCCGACTCTGAGGCTGGTGTCCTGCTTCATCTTTTAAGGCTGCCCTTACTGCTAATTTTTGGTATAAAGGGCCAGCACTTTGGCAAAGGCAGCTGTGACCAAGAGGGATCCCAAATGATGAAGGCAATACATGTTTCCCCTTTGTCCCTGAATTCTGAGGAAAAGAGAGGAGGAGAGCTAAATCCTAATTTCAGGATGACATGATGGAAGGAGGCATCTTTTTGTCTGTACATTGCCATTACAGAATATTAGTAGTATGTAGAACATTGACAGCAAAAGCTCTCTCACCTGCCACAGGATCTGAAGTGAAGCATACACCATATTCCTCTCCAAGACACTTCACCTCACACCACTGTGGGTGCAGGGAATTCAGGTATCTCTGAAACATCCCCCTGTAAGAACCAATTCTTCAAATTTTTAGAGAAGAAGTCCTTCATCACCTCTATTGGGCAGTTGGATTCCTCTTCAGTTTATACTGAAACATCAATAGAGGGGAACAGCATTTTACATTGCTTTGCTTTGCCTTTATGATTTACCTTTTTGGTTTGACTCACTTAATTTCATTCCAGTTAATAAAGGTCCTACTGGTTTTTTACACAGTCAGCTTTTTCCTTTGAAAATTTTACTAAGTTAAGCTTATCTTTTTCAGTCCTCATGATCAAACTATCTACAGATATCTGAATCTTTTGTCACACTGTCCCCATGAATTCACAAAGTCTAAAACCAGTTTTCTTCTACTGAATAGAGTGTTAAAACAGCTCTGTGAGTGATAAACATGTCATTCAGTTATCTATGTCCTGATTTTGAGGACTGTAATATATTAAGCTAATATAATGTTTTATTCTCTCCTGCACTGTATCTTTTCTTCATGGATTACTTCTGCCATTCTCAAACTCAGAGTCACTTCAAGCAATAACTGCCAGAGAATTGCTTCTGTCTTTCTCCCCAACTTCCTTTTGAAATGCACTCTGCCTTAAATGTAAAAAAGACTGTAAGTTCAAGATCTTGCAGCCCTGCAGGGTTAGAAACAGAAGCTTTATCCCATTAGAAACAGATGGTTCCTACCTTCCCAAAGGGTCATACATAGCTCTAAATGGAGTGCCTGGAAAGTCCTGAAACAGTATGTTGTGACAGAATCTTCACACCTCCAATCATGCCTCACCTGCCTTTTAAAAATTGGAAGGGACATACAATAGCATAATGACACTAAATGCAGACAAATAAAAGCCTTTTTTTTATATATTTAAATAAAAATTGGAAATATCCTAACATAACAGAGATTTCCAAGTCCAATTGACAGGCATTATCTAGTTCAACAAAAAGTTGTATATATCATGTGCTGCTGATGTTGATTAAGGATTTCCTCTGGCAGTACGGCCAAGGGCTGAAATCTGACATTTTGATTTACATTATCAGGTGATAAGTCTGTCTCACTGGTAAGTCAGCAAACACTTAGGAGCATAGGACTAGGATAAAATTAATTTTTGAAATGTAGTTCTGTTTCTGATATTACAGGTATCTATAACACATAATACTTTTAATAAATTAAACAAATTCCACTTTAAAAATAGGTCAGATTTTTTGGCGTTGTGTTCTTTCTGTAGATAAATCATTGTTCTTAAGTCAGAAATCTTATTCTTCTTTCTTGTCTATGTCTATTCATGACCTGGCTAACTGTCTTTTGTTTTGCTTAAATCCTAAATCACCATTATCACTTAAAGACTTAAATTATTTTTTTTCTTGGTGTTCACACCTTGCATATGTTTTAAGTCCTTCTTGACCTTCTTTTCTATGACTAAATTATAAATACCCAATAACATTTTGTTTCTTTTTGTAAGAAGGCTTTCTCCTGATCTTATGCACCTTTCTCCAATCTATTCATGTTTCAATGTGTCTTTTTTTTACTTGCATTTGATCAGAATTACATACATTGTTTTTCATGACATTTCACTTTTGTCTTGTACAATGTCATTGATTCCTGCCTGCATTCTCTGAAAACACTTCAAATGATACTTTGTAGGGTCACATTTTTCTTTTTCACAGTCATACTGTCGTGATGGTACATAGTTGTCTGTGACATGTAGAGACAGATTTTCCTCCTCAGTCATTTCCAAATAATGAATTTCTGATTTACTGAAAAAAATGTTATTAATTCCTAAATGCACAACCATATATTTCTTACTATTGAATTTCATTATGCTCCTATTTTTCCAGTGCTCAGGGTCATCCAATTCTTTCTGCATTATATCCCAATTTTCCTAACAAGTTACATATTTCATTTAACTCAGTATCATATTCCTTTCAAGGTTATTAAAGAAAACATTATGAAACCACTCAAGAGACCAATCACAGAGGAACTGCAGTTGCAACCTCCCTCTACCTGAGCTCATTCCTGTTCTTTACTCTTATTTTCACCCCTCCTTTAGTCCCTTCTCCACTTTATAATTCCCAGATTAATCCCTTTTTTCTCCTCTTCTTAACTAACAATTCCTGTGTGGTATCAGACTGATAAGATCTGTTCTCTTTTCCCATCTAGAAAATCAATCATTCTTCAATGCATTCTATCAGGTTAGACTGGAAATATCTTATTCTTTCTTTCAAAATGCCTTTCAGAAGAAGCCTTGAATATTATTATTTATCAGACTAATGGATTGTCATTCTGCCTTCCTTTTCCCACCTTATCTTCTATTCTCTACTGATATGAAACAACCCAGGAAATAAATAATTAAAAAAAAAAAACTACTACAAAATCTGGCTGTGAAGTCTGCAATTCTATGTTTTGCTCTGAATTCTGGAATAAAAAGGCCTTGTTCCTCTACTTTGGATATTATAAGCTCTTCATATTTTGGATCTATCCCAGTTGCACTAATATCCATTATAATAGATAATAACCACTATTCACACACTCATCACCTTACTGGTGTTTTCATCATAATCATCATCATCATCATCATCAGATTCATAGAAAAATGAGGAAAATATTAATTTAAAGAGATATCTTCCTACTCTTGTTGCATGCTACCACTGATTATTCTTAATCTTTTTAATTCATGGGATTGAAACAATTTCTATGGCTTGACTCACAAGCAATGAATAAGAAGGATAGAAATGTAAACCTTCCCAGTTTCTTTTTTTTTAATTTCAGTTTGTTCCTATATATTCTCTGTTTGTATTTGATCTGTTTTCATTCCCATATTTCTCTATGTTACTTATTTATGCAGTTAGATTTGGAATATGAACAGTGAATGATTTGTCTTCCTACACTTTTGGGTTCCTTATATATTTCAGATGATTTTTCTCCTTTGGTTTAAATAAAATCTGGATCCTCTTTCCATTCAAGTTCCTGAATGCTATGGACTAGCTGGTTTCACTCTTTATTTCATGTATTTTTTCAGCAGTAGACTACTTAAAAATGAGAATCTTAACAACAAACAGACTCTTCATTTATCTCTGTTTATAATGTGAATTGAATAAGAGACAAGAAATAGATAATCACTGGGGTTTTTTTTGTGAACAACCAAACAATTTCTACTATAACTACTTATGCAAAATCACTTAATCATTCAGAGCTTCATGTTGATTTGGTGACTGGCTTGTGAAGTAGCGTAGCATCCAACTCCTGCATTTTTAAAGTAAGTACTGCTGCTTTCAGAGAGACAGAGAGAAACCCACAAATGTAACAATGAGGTTTTTCTAGTAGGAAAAATATCTGGTATTTGGTACAAGTGAAGAGTATATTGACACAATCCATATTAGTAAAATATGTAAGACCTTAATTTAAATTCCTCCTTACTCATTCATTTTGTGAAGATATTAAGAGGAGAATGTGCCCATATAAACGAGTTTATAGTATTTTGAAGAATGTCATGATATCTTCCTGAAAGTCTCTTCTCTAAATATAGAATGAGCCCATCTCTGGTTAACTTGTGAGATTATCATAATTTTAGTGGTCTGACTGCAGATGTTGTACAGTTGCTCTAGTCAATGGCAGGAACAAAAAACTGAGAATCAATAAATCTCTACCTGAATATTGATTATACAATATCTTTCTTTGTTCTTTGTGGGGTTAGCTGGTGGTCTATTGTCCATCAGCAAACAGTTACTTAAGCAGAAACTACTGTTACAGATGCTATAAAAAGAGCAGCAGCAGAACAAACAGATTTAAATCAGTTCAATCCTAACAAAAAATTTTTAATCTTGACAATTTAAAATCTACCAAGGGTAAGTAAACAAAAACAATATATTTTCTTTCACCTTCAACTGTCAGTAGTTGCTTTCATATTCCCTGTCTTCAGATATGAGAAAGGTGTTCGTATCTTTCCCAGTAAAAGAGTCTTTTAAGCTGTTAATATGATTATTTTTCTTTAGTTTACACATTTCTTACTGCGTTTACATGAGATTAGTTGTGAAGATTTTCTAAACCAGTGTCCCTCCTACAGATATAGAACAAGAAAAGCAGGTATAGAAGAATCAGAGATTTTCTTTTTTCTATAAATTTTTTGATCATACAGAAATATTAAAGTAACCTTTAGCCAGTGAGTGTTTTTCTTTTCTCTATTAATATCATCAGCCTAATTCTCTGCAACATAGCTAGAATCTTTATATACGTTCATACATAGAAACAAAACAATTTACATGTATGAACAGCAGGGAACAGAAAAGATCCAAATAATAATTTTTTAAAAATATTAAAATTCTGTATGCTTCTTTCCTTTCAAGTATAATATACCACTTTTAAAATCTAAGAAAAGTCACAGGTATATCGAGGAACTATCTCACTTGTTTAAGTGAACTAAATTTGAGTTCCTTTAGAAAATGTCAAAACTTGTGGCTGGCAAAAATATTCTTCAAAAGATTTTTTTAAATAGCATTAGTAGTCATACTAGCTGCTCCTGCTGTTCAGAGTATAGGATTAGGATGAACAGAGAGAAGATTAAAGTTTGTTCTTACAAGCAGAATGGCCCAAACATGCTCCTCAGCGCTCACTCTTCAGAGGTCCTATCCTCTCAATTGTGCAAATAGAAGGAAGGGTAGGGGTTCTTCCTACTTGAACTCTTCAGAATAACTTAGATGATTTATATTTAAAACAGATTAGGAAGTGTTTGTGGGAGCTATTACACTTGCTGGGCTTTAATACTTGTACTCTTTAGCTGAGGAAAAGTAACATCTGGAATTACAGACCTCTTCAGTATCTGTTCACAGCCTGAGTAAATAAGATGAAGACAACAAATGCACCTGAATTTACAGGGATCCTCATGTTGTTGTTGCATTTAAAAGCTGTATAATTTTACCTGACTGATTCATCTGGCTCCATCTGTTTAACAGCAGAGATTGGTAGTAGGGAAGCCTTATAAATAAGTACAACCTTTATAGCATCAATTCCAGTTATGCTGATCTGAGAAGAGATACTTGGCTGTCCAGGCACATCCTTTAAGAGAAGAGTTAAACTTGTATATTCAAGGAAATATTTTCAGGAGTAATAAAAAACATGTCTTGTTTTCATGGGCTGTGTTCTGTTAAATATCATCCTTGAGGAAAAGTACAAGGACAGAAATATTCTGTGGCTGCTGTAACAAATTGTGAGGAGACAGATGTTCCTTTCTTCACCTTGTTCTGTGGCAATTTAGTAGTTCATGATGCTATTTTTGTTATTATCTTGAAGTAGGTTCTTTTTCATATGCTGTATCTTCCCCCCTGTTCCAAAGAAAACTGATTGGCATGCATGAAGCATATCCACCTTTGTTCCATCCCCTCAGCCTTTCACATTTGACATGTTAGGGAATTGGCAATTATCAACAGATGGTGCAAATTAGAATGTCATGATGTTACTTTAAATTTTCTCCAATGGCAGGTTATCTTTCTAATAAATCCAGGGGTTAAGAAAACACAAAGATAATATTTCCCTTCCTTTAACCCATTCACCTTTAGTCTTGAAATAAGTCCAAGATCCAAAGTAAGTAAATGCACATATTTTGCTAACTCGCTGATTTAATTGCTCCAGTAACTAGTCCTTAATTTATCCCTTAATCCAAAAATTTCTCCTTGGTTTGATCCCTTAATCTGGAATCTGACAGAGATAAAAACTAATGTCTCTTATATAGCAAAATTATTCGAAATGAATCACTCATCTAAAACAGAATGAGAAATAGTTAATGAACTAGGGACTGAAAAGGGTAATGTAAAATTGCATCAATGACTACTCAAGGAAAAGCAAATATTCAAGAAGAGGGAGGCTTTAAAAAATGGGAGATTCAAAGTATCTGCTAGTCAATGATCTAAGATTACCAAACATTACAATTTGAAACTGGGCTAGTGTTTTTGAGGCATATTGCAGAAATTATTAAAAGTCTGGTAAAATTCTTAGTAAGCAATGATAATATTTCTGATTATTTAATTAATTTGAGATAAATCTCATAAATTTGCTATTTAATGTGTTTCATTGTTAAGTATTTTCTTGAGAAATAGGGAACTCACAAGCAGTTAAAAAAAAAATAAAAGTAAAAAAGCAGAAAATGTGTAAAGTATAAATTGCCCTAATCTCATAATTCACAGGGGAAAAAAGTAACTTTCTAGACTAAAAAAAGTTCAGGACTGTCTTTTTATGTTGAACAAGCAATCAGACTTATTAGAGTTAAACATTTTGCAGAAAATGATTTGGTGCTCCCTGGTTGATCAGACATCCGCATCTATTTCAGTAACAGCAGTTTGGAATAGCATGCTATTTCAGTGATCTTTTTTTATAATTTACTCTCTGTATAGGCTTATTTCCTAATCCATTTCTTTTTAACCTTGGACACTCAAATCCTTTAGGGTTAACTTACAAGGAATCCACAGATGAGGATAGAGTCATTCCTAGTTTATATAAATCCTACTTGAAACTTCAAAACTACCTGGTTAAATGAATTTTTGAATATTAAGACCATAAAGAAATTTTTAAAATCCAAATAAGCAAAAAAAAAAAGAATAAATTTCAGAATCTTTGCCTTTTCACTCATTTATCAAACTGTATGAATTTTCTTGGCTTCATTATTTTATGAACTGAGGATCTGGCAATGTCAGGTTGCGCTAGTTATTAGAGCTTTTGAGCCTCCATATTTTTAAGGCAAAGTTTAATAAATAAAAATTGCTATTAAAAGAGGTTTACACTGATTTATATCTTGTAAGCGTCTTTTTTTTTTTTTCAGTCTTTCATTTGGTAGTAATCTATTGAAGAGTGTCCTTTTAAATATCGATGATTCTCTATCTGTTCTAGAAACAAATGCAATTACAGAGTTTCAATCTTCACACACTTCTTCTGGGCTGTTACTGGTATACTAACTTAATTACCTTAATGGAATTACTCTTGATTTACACTGCTTTACCTGAACTTCAAATCCAGCCTATGGCCTGCAAGCATATCCATGGAAGTTTGAGTCTTTTACCTACGGTATAGTGCGTGGTATACATGCATAAAATTGTTTCCATTTCTAAATTGCAAAAAACCATTTCAATATTTTCCTATTGTTTCCCATGAAGCTTTGCATAAATCTTTCTAGTATTATATAGTAATACAATACATCCTTGAGCTGTACAAACCAGTCTAGGCCAACGTCTACTTCCACCTGTTTTAAAAACAGAACTCCTTGTCAGCTTCAGTGGGAGGAATCACTTTCCTGAAGAACATCATCTTCTTTTTAAACTGTTGGAGGGAAACAAAGAAGATGCTTTGAAACAAAGTCCATTCTAGTAGCTTAATATTTGTTATTTTTTAGATTCCTTTTCAAAAAGAGTGAAAGAAGCATGGGCAGCTGTATCGATGAGAAGATTCATTTCCATCAAGGCTTGAGTACAATGTCTTTGAAAGATCCTTTTTAGAAATGCTAGCATTTGAAAAGGACAAACAAGGAAACAAACCTCAAAGGGGATGACAATAGTATATGGAGAGGAAGTGGGTGGGTTTAATGCATCTGAGGAGCAAAGCTCCTTATAAAGGCATTGAAGAGATTTAGGGTTTTATTTAGTGACAAAAGAAGTTATGGAATGAGGCATAATTTTCCCACAGGAGTTTTGTCTTTTGATGTTTTTGAACACAAATTTTCAAAAAAAGGGGTAGTTTGTGATTTGGTAGGTTGGAAGTTTGTGTAGAAGAGTGTATCTATTTATTAAAGGGGAGAATATTATGCCACCAGTATACCGATGTATGTAGAATGAATTGAACATTAATTGGGAAAACTATTAGAAAGGTTTAAAAACCATGTATTATTTGAAAGTACTGCAGTTCTCCTTCCCCATTTTTGTATATGAATTCTCTGTACATTAAAAAGATCTAGTCTTGACTCAGTTTTAGGTCTATGTCTGCTATTAGGATTGACCTAGAACTTTATGAATCTGGAAGCAAACTGCAGCAGTGAAAAATGTCTATACCAAATCTAGGCCTCTCTACTCAGAGTTGGCATTGACCACAAAAATTAAATAGCCTGGACTTAAGGTCCCTGCAGAGGATGTCTCCACTGTTAGAGCACTTCTGGAACCTTTTGAACTGTAATTTGTCTGATAAAAAACCCAGACTTTTAATCATTAGTTCTGTGGGAGGCAAAGAAGGGAGTGAAGGAAAATTCCTCCTTGTGCTTAAATTAGAAGAAAAGTATTATTAGTCTATGCATCCTAAGTATGTTTTTTATATTGAAAACCTTATTTTTTTAGGTGAATGCTCTTTAACTGTTGCAGCATTACAAAAGCTGTGTCATCATCCTGAGATGTGAATTTCACTTTGTGGTCCAGCTACACAACAATGTGAAGCCAATACTCACTCATCTTCTCTACATAGCTTATATCATGGCATATATAAGCTGTACCATGTGTGTACCTTCAAAAGCATGTGAATTTATTGTAATAGTTTGCTTCCAATTATCTACAGTACTCCTCCTGTTGCACTGTCAGTAAAATGGGAAAGATAGGGCACATGGTCAGAAATCTTACCTTTAGGACATTTTAAAAAGCAGGTTAGATCCTACATCTCTTTGTTCAATCACTTTAAAGCTTAAGAGAACTTAGACATGGATAGATTTGTGCTCAGTTTTACAGTATGATTATTCTTATATTTTTGCTATAACTTCAGTGGGGAAAAATGTTCTAGCAAAATCTCAAAGCTATAGGTTGTACCACTCTTATTCTTCCTTACATTAAGCCTATACATCGGGTTGCACACTCAAAACTACAGGTACAAGATAGCTGAAAAGCCTTTCCTCAAATATAGGCATAATTCTACACAGAATTTATAATCACAATTTGTTATCAAAAGCATGCTCAAGCCCATGCTTGTGATCCAGTATAGAAGAAAAGTCATTGCTCCAGGCCTGAAACTTGCCTGGTAAATGGTTGTAGGGAATGGGAAGAAAAGTCAAAACATACAAAAAGAGGGCTAAGTTCACTTGAAACAACATGTTATTTTGTTGATTTGATGGAAATTATCTAAAAAAAAATTTAGTTGTAAAGGCATGTCAAGAGACAGGGAGAGGACAAAATAAGTACCAAAAAGGAATAAAAAAAATTATTAAGGTATCAGGATGAGGAAGGCTGATGAAAAGACTGTGTGACAAGTAGTGGAAGTTGGAGACAGTACTGATCACAACATGCAGAAAAAAGTGCAGCTCATTCTAGAGGAAATATTGTCAGGATCTGCTGATACCATTGCTCAGGCTTCTCTGCCAATTTCACTCGTTGGGAGACTTGCTAAAAAAACCCCAAAAAAACCTGAAATAATAAAGAGGAAACTTCTAAATGTCATCCTGAGTTGTGAAGTTTATATTAAAACCTTAAATTGTGTGACTTTATTCATAAGTTTCTTTTACTGACAAAATATCATCACCTGATTTAGTCCTTCATAGCAGAGCCTTTAACCTACCAGTTCCTTGTGACAATCAAATCAGTACAAGGGGAATAGAAACTCAAGTGTCAGGCAATCACACAGCTTTACCTCCCTTACACCTGCTAAAGGAAGCCCACACCCTCTTGAATTTGTATAGTGAAAAAAAGGGAAGCAGGAGGGAATTTGCCCTACAGGTGCTAATGCCTTCTGTGTTGCTATTACTCCATCAGACTGCCCTCATTATTAGCTAGAGGCTAGTTTAGCCTCTCCAGAATTTTTATGAAGTCCTGCAGACTGAAAGCATGCCAGACTTTTTACCAGTGCTTCTCATCTTGCATCAGTACAATCACATTAGAAGAAAAACACATGGGAGAATCAAATCCCATAAATGAAATAGAAAATCCCTTTGGATGATTAGTTCAGACCAATGTTAAAAGAATATTTTGTGTGCATGTCAGGTTCTTTGCCAGTCTCAAAGTAGTCATTTGGATTCACTTCATTATAGGCACTGCAGTACCTTAGGAGAGAAAGAGAGAAATAGAGCGTGAGACAGAGTAATAATAACCCTTGAACAATGAAGTCTTTCTCCTAGCAGAACTTCAAATAACTCAGACAACTATCTTTTAATCAAATATACAAGCAGCAGTGTAACTGAGTTCAGTGTAGCTAGCATCCATGAGGACAAAAAAAAGAAGCTCAGAGGAACTTAAAGGAGGGGATTCTAGATAAAATGAAGGGGGCACTATGTCATAGACTTAGACTTACATAAAAGCATGAATACCAATCTGACAGCAAAATAAACACATGCTCTAAAGATGGTCAGATCTTTTCCTTTTTGAATCAACAGGCCTTTCCCCACTGACTACAACAGGAGAAAAAACAGGCTGTTATGCTCCAGCCTGCTCCTTTCTAGTCTGGCTCTTGCTCCCTACTTTTCCACTTTTATATTCTGGCATGTGTTCTCCACCTTCATCCTGGGGGGTTCTGCTGCTTCAACTTCTCTATTTTAAATTTTTCCTCTCCTGGTTATGCTTTTTCTGACAAGGATATTTTAAATAACCAAAATAAACTTCGCCTATTAGGAGCAGATAAATCGTAATGATGCTCAAAGGACAAAGCCAGTTTATGAAAAGTAGTAGAAAAAAGTTAAAGCACAGTTTAAACTCCTAACATACTTGTGTGAATTCCCATTTGTCAGTCCTATGCTGAGTGGGTGAAATACTTATTAATTGGCTTTACCACTGGGGTTTTTTCCAGATACGAATTCTTATATAGAACTTTAGGTTCTAATCCCAATTCAATGGAATTATTTACTAGTGCTGAGTTTCAAGAGTAAAAATAGTAAGGATGACTCAAGTGTCTCATATGTCTCCATTAAAATGTTGCTTCAGTTGCGAAAAAAATATCCTGTGCAAGCATAGGTTTCTTTCAGACATGTTGTTTATAATTAATTTCACTTCAAAATTTAATCAGTATTTCTAGAAATCAGAGAAAGTTTTTTCAAATGGTTAATATTTTTTTTTTCTAAGAACAGACTTTAGTAAATATTTTAATAACTTTTTATGGAACCATTGAGTAGCATGTCATGAAAGTTTTCAGGAAAATTATAATTACACCAATCTGAAACTTGTTAAATAAAAACAATGTGAAGCTTGCTGTAAATATTTAATTTTCTCTTCCAATGTCTTTAATGAACAATTTAATTCATTTTTGTAAAGCTGTTCCCATTCTTGAACCTAGACATGTACTTACATACCTTAAGTAATTATGGTGATGTAGGCAGTTACTTCATATTTTTTTTGTTTGTTTGCGTTTGCTTTTGCTTAGTTTTTTTTTTTGTTTTGTTTTTTTTTGGTTTTTTGGGGTTTTTTTAATTAAGCTTGTATCTTCATCTCAGCAGTCAGATTCATCTACCATTAGCCATCTCAAAGTTACATGTCTAGTCTAAACTAGTTATCTAGTCTTCTTCTATGGTGAATGGAGAAAGAGAGCTCCTTCCAAAGATAAGCTGTTAGTGACTGCTGAGATTAATTGCTCTCAGAAGCTGCAGTGTTTTCCTGTGTAAAGGAAAAAGAAATAACTCTTATGGCTAGAGTCTTAAAGGATGGGCAGAAGTGCGTTGGAGTGATGAGGCAACTGTAAGATACCAATGATGGCTTCATTTCTGCTACTGCTTTCAATTTTTTTGGCTATGCCTTCTGAAATCAAGGAAGAAAGCAAAACAGTAAATATTGAGCTCTATGTGACAGCTTACTATTTTTAATTATTTTGCTGTTGATCAACCTTCTTTGATAGTTCCTGAGGACTTTTCCTTCTTCTTTCACCCTTCTTATAGACAGATATTCTGGTTCTGTATTAGCTTAATTCAAATGAACTTATGAAAGAATTTAATTTTGAACTCTATTTTATTCCTTAAATGCCTCATGAAGCAGGAGAGGATACGTATTTCTGCTAAGAACTGACTAAGAACTGATTGTCCTTTCTTAAAATATTTAAAATTCTTGTTTATTAAAAAAAAAAGAATTCGCTGTGAGCAGATTTATTTCCTCGTTTGATACTCAAGAGGTCATATTTTCCACATTCCATCTTACAAGTGGTGAGCCAATTTGCTACTTGTTTTCAAACTGTTCCAATAGGTGGCACTAGAAATTTCCTTTGTTTTTTATTTTTTTTCCTCATGAAAAGAACGGTGGCAAGAGATTTGTCTTTTTATCAGTACAGTAGAGCACCAAAAGAAAATAAGATCTTACAGGGCTTGGAGAGAAGCAAAATAGCATTCAGGCATGGCCTGCAGCTCTTTCTTACAACTATTTGATCTTTGAGATGTAAAGGTAGTATTGCCTAATGAAATTGTAATTCTCTTTTTATACTACATATCCCTACTTACTGCAGAAACTTAGGTAGAATGGGGACTTGGGCTGTATATCCTACTGGCATAAAACCAGCAAAATTTGAATGGCTGAAACAGAATTTCTCTGCCTATTGATGGAGTGGTTTTGGTAATTAAAGCTGTCTACTGTGGTATGCAGCATTTCTTGACAGTTTGTAAATTTATTTATTTTCTGGTAAATTTACTACGGAGTTCTGTAATTTTTTTCCAACTGGAAGTTTTTTAATTGGCTTTATAAATCTATGAATATTCATAAAATATTAATGGGACATTGATGACACAATATTTTTCATGGCATCTTTGAGAATATATCCAAATGCTTCTTTACAACACATGCAGTAAAGAGAAGTGAAAATTCGAATGATTAGGTAAGATTCTTTAGATTTCTAAACTTTCTAAAGAGCACCTAAACATAGCTAAAACATTCCTGTACATAAATGGGAATCTAATTCCTCCATCCACAAGCAATTCATAATGATTATCTAAGATGTCCAGCATATATGTAACTATTTTAATTTAGTATGTAATGAGTACAGATTTTTATTTTTATTTTGCAGAAGTTGAATTTTCAGTCTTCTCTGGGCTTGGACTATGAGATGCATATCACATTTTTGTTGCCTTTTCTTAAAATGTGTTGTAAGAATACATATTCTTATACTACCCACATGGTGTCATGTTTACTTTTTCCCTCAGTGATCTTTGTTTAAATACATAATGACACTGAAGTGCACATTAAAGTAATTATATGGTTATTTTCTTAAATAAAGGTTTCTTCCTATATCTGTGTCTTCTGTGTAGTTATCTACTTGCTAGTTTTGCTTAGCCATATAATGAGAATGCTGTATTTAAAATATAGATAATGCAATACCAAAAAATATTTTCTGTAGTATTCTTGTTGTTGCCTAAGATCTCTCCAGTCTGGTTTGTTATGCTATTTGTAGAGAAAATTATCAATAATGAGCAGGAATTGAAGATTTTACAGACATTTGAATAGGTAAATGGCATTCAGGGATTTTGGTAAAGCATCCATCCACATTTCTTTCCAACCAGTATTTACACTATGGCCAAGGAGTTCAGGTATCCAAGGCCCAGCTGAGTTACCAGGTGGTATAAACTACATTAACAGGTCCAGAATCACACAACACAGATGTCAAAGGGACTTGAGAACCATCTCCATTCAGAAGCAGGTGGACTTCACATTTACAGCAAGGAAAGAGGAGAAAAGAAAAGGAATTTCACATTTCATTCAGCCACAGTCTTATTAAATTGTGGATGGATAGCTGTGCAGCTACCTTTTGCTCAGTCCACTTATACATTTCTTCCTCAGACAATTTCCTGCAGCCCTTTCTAGCCCTTTAGCTATTTAAACAGGCCTTTTATCCAAATTAAGTCTAATACCCTTTCACTCTAGCTTTAAGGCAAAGTAAACCATTCACATCAAGTCATATAATGTACATACGTATGTATCAATAAAAATTGGGAAAAAACATTATTTAGAAAAAGATAAGCAGTCTCACACATGCATACCCTAATTTTATATGGTTTTGCTCCCTTAATTTGGAACTGTAAGTATTTAAGTAGCTATAAACATGCAGACATAAGCATACATGTCATATTTCTAACTTTATTTATACTTGTGAAATGTATAGTTTTACCTCAAGGCAAACATAAAGAAGAGTGATTAATGCTGAAAACAATTCATAATTCTACACTCAAAACCAGGAACTGAATGGAAACTGGAGAAATTCTCTGAAAAGATCAAAATGCAAATTACTGGGGGCTCAATACCTTCATCTTCCACTTAAAGTCCTGGGAGTGGGTGGGGGAAAGCTCAAGAGAGATAACACCTTTCATGACCAAGCTCAAGATGAATTAGTGCAATATACCCAGTGTCATGTCTAATTGCCTAATTGACTACCTCTAGGTATTATATAGCTGCCTTTATCACAGAAAAATCATTCTGATTTATTTGATGCATTGTATATCATAAGGAAGCATGCATGAGGTTATTAATGTCTTGCATACCTGTGACATTTTCCAAGGGCACATTTCATCATATGCTGTACTAGCCAGTTATTACTAGTATGCTGAAATTTTAGTTTTTTATGAATTTTACTTTTTATTGTATTTTTTCCTCATGTTGCCTGCTCAGCATGTAAGAGTATCAGTATGAGCAGTGCTTATGGTCTAAAGAAATCTACTTTAAATGCTACAGAACTTTAGTTGGAACAGAGCAGTTGGAAATATTGGCTATAATATAAAGGCAGATTATAACAATTCCATTTATTGCTAATTTATTATGGCAATTGAGTTGTTAATTATTCTCTTTGCCTCATAAATGTCAAGGTCTATCTATAAAAGTTCAAGTGGCAGGGCCAGGGTCTCTAAATAAATGTAGCTCTGTCACATAAAAAAATAAATGTGTCTAGTGAATATCATTTTTTTCCTCATCTTCTTCCTAATGTTCTGGATTTCCTAGTGAATTAAGGTGGATTGTTTGAAAATATAAATTTTAAAATATAGTACAGCGGTCTTGACACTAAAGAAGTTTGTCTTAAAATTCAGATGAGTGCAAGACATCTTGATGGAGGAATTAAAAGTCATGTTTGACTTTTTCAATGAAGGGCTAGTAACTTTTTAAAACAGTCTAAATGTTTTATAGAAAGCATTCTACGATTGATTCTATGATTGATTCTACGACTGATTCTATGATTCTACCACATGTTTTTCGCTAATTTTCTATTCCAGTGCAGTCAATTTTATTTCATATAAGTGTGAAAGACAGAAGAATTGCCCTAAAATCATCTCAGGCAAGCACAACACTGTTTAGACATGACAACAACTCTTTCTCTTTATTTTTTTCTTCTTGCTTCAGTGCCTCAATCTCAAATGTTTTCAACATGGTAGCACTGCCTACTGCCTTTCTCTCAGCTGAAGGTGCACTTCAATTGTCCTGGCTGGTGGAAACGCACAAGGCTCAGTCCATGAAAATTGTGGATGTTGAAGTAACTCTTGCAGATTTCTTAAAGTCTAAGAAATGTTTCCATCCAAAGATGCTTTTCATACTAGCCACCTGACATGTCAGATTATCTCAGACAAAGGACATGCTAAGTCAAAAATTTGATATATTTGTGTCATGGTAATAGAATCATCCCCATCTCTTCCTAAAAACACAACAGAGCTGTTTTCTGCATAAATATTTTGGTAATTTATGAGGTCTACTTAGGAGAAGAGATGCCTGCAGCTAATTCAAATATACTGACAGAGTAGTATTGTACAGAATGTTTTTACATTTACCAGGAGACTGTCGCTTTACAGTCTGTTGAAATATCAGTAATAATCTTTGAATGAGAGTAAAGGATAGATTGAAACTACTGGTAAAAATGTTTTCAGGACTAAGCTTTCAGATTTCATCTGGAAAATCTGCTTTCATTTTGGTTTTGAACTTGTCTGGCAATACTTGACACACTGAAATTTCTCCAAGTGACTTCAGACAGACTCTTGGAGGACAATGAAAGAATTCTGGGTTTATTTACTTTTTTACCACAGAATTAAAAAAAATAGAAAAAAAATCCAGTTTGCTTGCCACTGAGCTTTATTTTCAGTCCTTTTTGTTTAAAGCAATGTCATCAAACTTATGGAGAAAAGAGGATAAGGGTCTCTGAATGCCCAAAATTCTAAGGGTAGTGTCTAGAATAACCACAGATCTAAATCTATACAACTAAATCTCAACAGCAAACATACAGATAAATTGAGCGATCTGGTACACTGAAGTGGATTTGAGGATACTTTTCCATTCCAAGGGAGATTATGATGAAAGCTATGAAGTAGTTTTGGTCGAAGTGGCTCTTCCTTGATCTACCCCGTTAGGAATGCTGCCAGCGCTGGCAGCCCCTTTGGTTTATGCCGAGCTGGGCATGAATATTAATAGGATTGTGAAGCTTTTGAGAGTAAAGTCTGGGGTTTTAGTTTTCTTTTGTTCTTTCTCTTTCTCTCTCTCTCTACCCAGCAATTGTCTGTGCATGCCAAAAAGGTGTTTGTCAGGAAAAAATCAGGTAGAGTAGATTCAAATGCTTATTGCTCATCTGTTCTTCTTCCAAGAAGATTACACCTTCACATTATTGCTGAGGTATAAATCTGTTCTTTCTTGTTCCCACCAAGATCTCTTCAACTAGAACCATGAGAAAAAAATATTCAGCTGCCAGAAAAGTTGGGAGAAAATTGTTCTGTCAAGGTTTTGAGAACTGGGAATTATTTTTGAAAACACTTAAAGCACATTATCTTTCATTTGTTCCCTAAGGCAAGTGTATTAAATACATCTAATTTATCAGACTAAGTAGGTCCCAGTTAGCACCAGGTTATTTGTCACATACAATTCTGCTATGAGCGCCAGAGAGCTGGGATGATTCAGATGCATGTGGAGAGTTCACACAAGTCTCTGTATCTTAATAGCCCATGTTAGCTCTCAGATGAATTCGTTTTGAGAACCATGGCAGGGAATAAGGCAATCCCAAATGAAAAGATAAATTGATGTTATATGCTATTAACGCATGAAACAGGTAAGATAGATTACCAAATATTTTTTTTTTCTTTTTTCCTTCCCTTTTAACTTTCTCATTTTATACTTCCCTTGTAATTTCTGCATGGAAATGACTTTGTTTCCACCATAAATGTGAGTGTACTCCAATATGCTCTATCAATGCCTACTGGTACTAGCATTATAATAGCACCTATTCTAGAACAGATTCCATTAGCCTGAAATCTTCAGTCAAAGAAGTGACAGGAAGTCCAGAAGCCTTGCAACTTTGTACTTTTCTCACTGTTTGTGGCAATAAATTCTGTTGATTCAAAACCCTGGAATCTCCCAAAAAAGTCATACTACTCAAATTTCATACAGAGAGGGAAGGAGAAGGGAGGAAAAAAATGCCTTTGACTCAGATCACCTGGATTTTTCTTCATTTTAAAATATTTCAGTGTCTTTTTATCTGTTATCATAATAGTCTGCTAGTCTTTCATTCAGAAAGAAAACACTTATGTCAACGGGATTTAGTCCCTTAAGATATTCAGCCAACTGGCTGCTTTTGAGACTTAGTACCTTGTCCAGACCAGCAGGCAACATTTTTAAGCCAAAATCAACAGAGTCAGGATGCATGAAATAGCTATAACCTCAAGTTTTTGTCCTATTTTTCCCATATTTTATTCCAAACTTCAGGTAGAAATAAGAATAATGAAAAGCTATTCACATTATGACTGTCATTTCAGTGTATCAATTATCACAAAATGCAAGTTAATACTTTCATGTATTTCTCATTGTAGGTAGAAAAAAAGGGGTCTAAATAATGACACATTGATTTTACATTGGTACAATACTTTCTGGAAACAACGCACTGTGAACAAAATTTTATGTAGTGGGGCCCTATTTGGCTTAGGCATTATTCCAGATTGGAAAATGAAGACATGGCCTGTAGACTTTTTTGGGTTTTGATTCCGTCATTACAGAAATCCTGAAATCTCTGTGAATATGAAAGTTCTATAGAACAGCAATGACCAGGTAATGGTGAGTGAGGAAATTGCATATTCTCTGTTGTTAGAGATTAAGAATTTAGGAGAATTTAGAAAAAAAAATGGAGAGATATAATAAAAATATCCCTACCCAGTATCTATACTAGGTGTTCTAGTATTATTTCTATGAAGCAGGTGATGGATGTTAGCCTGACAGTTAAAAACAACACATTTAAAACAGCCATTGTTATTCTTGTAAGAGTTAATTAACCCAAGGAACTCACACCTAATATGTAGTAGAGTTTTAATGCAAGCATAAAATCCAATTATTATTTTGTAGGATTCAAAATTGCATAAAAATAAAACCAGTCCCTCTTTATGTGCCAGGACATCAGCTGGTGACCAGCTGGTGTCAGGACAAAAGTTCTCAATTGTCAAGGGCAAGGAATAAGTGCCTTAATTTAGCTAAATATTCTGTTACCCTGTAAAAACTGAGTATGACAGTAGAATAGGGTTTCTTTGTTCACTATTTCCTAATGACACCCAGATCATTTTTGTGTTACTCACACTTTATAACTTTCAATCTCTATCAGCTCACCTGAGATCTGAACACCAAACTGCATTCTCCTCTGATAAGCAATTCAGCATCTTCACTGGATAATGAAGCTTCTAACCAAATGGAATATATCAAGAGGAATAGCTGGCTTATACTGCATGGCAAAGTACAGCTCATGAGTTTGCATGCAGAGGCATAAACCAGAAGATTAGGAGCAAGGCTGGAGAGCATGTGCTCCATCCTGAGAATCACAGAGACTAACTGCAGGCCTGACATTATCCAATGATGAGATAAAAAGTCATTGCCAATTTCCTGTACAAGTTACTCCTTGAGCTCCCCCTTTCTTTTACTTTCTGAAAGTGTAATTTAATTGTTTAGTGGCTGTAAGATTTGGATGTGTTGCCCCCAGGACAGGAAAGATTCACAAACCCTGGTCATTATCTATGCAAAGAGTAAGTTGCAAGTGACAATTACAATTCAGAACATTTTCTCAAAGATGGATTGATTGCAGTAGAAAAAAAAGAAAAAAAAAGAAATGAGTTGTATTATTCTCTCTGATTTGAAGGAAAGACAAGATCACAATAGACTTTATTTCAGTCAGTGTGATAGGTGGGAAGAGAGTTACCTACTATTGTTCCTTATTTCATGAAGTTTAAGGAGAGAGAAAAATGGATTTTTGTAAAGATCTGAAAATGAATGTCCAATGTATCTGTCTTCAAGGAATATCAAGGGGAGTTGAACCAGTGGCCTACTTTTATATGTAGACTTATAAGCATTTCAGATTTCTATCATTATTTACATTATTATTATAATTATCGAAGTTATTAATAATGGGTTAATGCTTGTCACATTAAAATTAGAGCTATCAGTATTTGGAGTTCAGAGGTAATATAAAAAATAGAGATTTTATTATTTAGCTCATTCAAATATTTACAGGTCTTGTTCAAGTAAAAAGCATAATTACAGAATTGTGTTTCCAGATTTGAAGAATAAAAGTGAAATGAAGCATAGATTTTAGGACTCACCTTTTAATGAACATTGAAAAAAACCACTCTGTTCTTGAGTGTTTCTGGGAAAACACTGCTGTTTCAAGCTTCTGGACTATATACCTTTCTAACTGCAGTGAACTGATATACTCTTCAGTTGAGCGGGGAAGACAGGCACTGAATTAATATTTTATCTGTTCCAGTGTTCTGGGAAAAGAAAAAGGTTTCTTCTGCCCTAGAGAAAACAGTAGAACTCAACCATGAATAAAAAGCAAAGAAAAAATGGTTATTAGAATTAAGATTTCTTCATACTCAATCAGAGATCAAGAATAAGGCAGGTCACAATGAGACAGCTGTACAGAAACTTGCATGGTTCAGACTTCAGGCTGCTGCTTCACGCATTGCAGAAGCGTGAAACTCGCAACATTTCTTCTGTCTTGTGATTTAACTACATTGCAGATTGCAGCTTAGGACAGCAATACCTACCATACTTCTAGTGTTATACAAAGATGTTTGTTCAGTTATTACAGCAAATGATAATCTACAATGAAGACAAAAATAAGAAAGTCCCTGACCATGTAAGATTTATGTGCCATTTCAGTTGTTATGACTAACCTCAAACACAAGATATAATTGGCCTATTGTCACATCAGCTTCTCTCTGGAATCCTGAGCTGTTTAAAAAACCATACGATTTCTGCTATAGAAAACTTCTTTCATTTGGAAAGTTAATGGTCCTGTTCTCTCTTTTCTCCTCTCTGATTCAGGTGTTTTATTCTACTCAACATCAGTAATGGGAAAAACTGTCATAATTGAAGAGGAATTTGCAGAACCTAAGCTGATCATTAAGTAGGTTGGTAATGTTTTCCACTTCACTTTCTTTCCTCCAAAGTCTTAATGTTTTTAAGGCACAACACAACAGAGTTAATTAGACAACTTCATTAGTCAAAATTTTACACAAAACCTATTTTAAAAGTCTCAGAATTTATTTTTTCTGTTGTCTCTCACCTGCTTGGAGAAGAGGCTGTCAGCTTGCAGTGGGGCAAGGAATGGCCAAGAAATCACATCCTTAGGAGAGACACACCTAGAGGAGGACAAAGGGCCATCAGGAGGACTTTTGTTCAGTTACACTTTTCCAGTGGTCATCAAAAGTGTGCTATAGAAGTGTAGTTGGTTGTCTGTATCATTTCAGGCTTTTCTTCATAAGGAAGAAACTGTAGAATAGAAAATCAACAGTTTCATATTTGAAAACTTCATGGATTACTATTCTTGAAATAGTTGTCTTATTGACTTTATTGTATAAAGTACGTTTATTCAGCATCTGTTGCTTTAAAAATTTTGGTTAAAAATAAACAAAACAGGACAAGTAAAGGATGAGTCAAAATTTTTTCCACTGCACTTTTCCACAGGCATCATATTTGATCAATTATAGGAAACACATCAAAAATTAATTGAGTTCAGGTACAACTGATACAGTATTTCATATGTGGTTTTGGCAGCATTTGATTTACAATAACTACTGATGGACTCCTACTTCTAAGCAGAAGTTGATGGCAGGGTCTAAAAAGTGAAGCCACCATTCTTGCTCAGTTGTGACCCAGACGACAATCCTCATTCTTCCTCAGTGGGAGAAATTTTAATTGCAGTCCTCTTCAAATCAAGTCTCATATATTTTTTAGATTAGCCATGTAGGGACACCAGTTCATGGCATGACTGATTCCATGGCTGCTGAAGACGATCTCCAGCTCTTCAGACTGCATTGTTCTGATTAAAACACATGTGAAGCTCTTACATCATCACTGCGGATGTATATGTAGAGAACACAGAACCACAACCCTGTGATTACCTTTTGAACCATAGTAATTTAGTTTGAGGGGATTTTGCTTTTTTAAGGGAGAATTTAATTAAAACCCTTGCTAGTCTTCAGAGAATAAGTATCCTTATTTCTTGACTTTTAGTAATGAGAGCAAGCTTTCTCTGTTGGTACATACATTTCTAGCACTGGAAAATCCTGATTATTCATGCCAGTGGGCTAAACAAATAATAAGGCAATCACAGAAAATTCAAACCTAAAAAGGCTCAAATTGAGATCAGGTCTCTAGACCACCAACAATATTAGATAGTTAAGAAAACGTATAGCCTAATGTTTTTGTGTCACTGCTACGAAAATATTTTTAAAACTGATAATGGTTTTACATACCCATAAAAATGGTATCGATTTTCACTGAAATGCGGCCTCAGATAAACCTGGATGTAAAAGCTATAGCAAGAGATGTGTAATGCATAAATTGTACATTTAACTTCAATTTAAAGTACTATTTAATTTGTTTTCCCTAATGATTTTAACTATGCAACTGATTAATGCCAGTGGCATTGTAGAAAATTGGAAGTAGAATAGCTTCAAGTTAAAGGTGTGGTTACTGCATTACCCTACTTAGCTATGCTGTAAATTGGAAGCTTGCTTAGGTAGAAATCTTGATTTGCCCTGTTTTTATTGCTATTTTCTTGGTATTTAAAATTTGGCTGCATTCAATAACATTGAACTGTATTCAGCTCTCTAAGATTCAAAGAAATCTTCCTCTGTCACATATTGGGAACTTGCTTTTCAAACCTTTCATTTCGTTCCATTTTGGAACTGGGTTTAACCTAGAATTTAATTCATTTTAACTTTTAAGAATGTTTAGCATTGAAGTCCTTGATGTCTCACACTGCTAGTGGGTCTGTTCAACATATCAGGGATCTCAGAATCTCAAAATGACACCACAATGCTTCTAACTACAGACTTACCAAAAAACTGGTCACCTGGTGAATTATTGAAGAGCCTTAAATTTATTTTCCCTTGAATAGCTGTCCAAAGAAATGTTCAAACAATGTTCAAGACTCATCCTTTGCTTGCGCTGTTTTGTTTAATTTCAACCAAGTTTTTTTAAAGCAATAGATGTTGAATAAAGGTATTTTATACAGTGGGCCAGTCAATAAGGCAGCTGTTTCAAGAATGGTTATTCATCTCCATTTTCCATATGAACAAATTCAAATTCACATCTCTGTTCTTATCAGAAAGTGGCATAAGGAGAGTGGAATGGGAGCTGGTGCAGGACATGCAGATAGTTCTTGTGCTTAAGGGCTATATGAAACAGAATTCAATATTATTTAGACCAAAATGCAGAGAATAGAAAAACCTATAGAAATGGCAATCAGACAATAAAGACAAATGTTCACCATCTGAAAAGATTCACGTTTCCTCCCTCCATTCTCTCATCATAGAATTCAATTCTGGTAGTTTAACAGGAAGAATTACAAATAACCCTTTCTAAGCATTCCCTTTACTAGTGTTTAGAAAAATTCTTATCTTCCTGATCTGCAGGGAGATTTTCTCTAAGCTAGATTTTCTCTAGACTGGACATTTTACTCTGGGTTTTGATTTTTGATTTTTGTTTTTGGTCAGTCCGTTTTTGGTTAGCTTTGGGGTATTTTTTGTTTGGTTTTGGTTTTTTAAAATTTTTACAAGAAAGTATTGTTCATCTCTAGGTTCTGTTTGGATGTTAATCACTTTAGTGAGCATGCAAAGCTTCAAGCCTCGTGGATAACAAGGAGAGAACACTGTCTAGGTATCTGGATTCAGAGAGATGGTCCAATGCTCAGCTCTGTCATAACTGAGATCTACAAACAAGAAACTCTGTCACAAAGATTTACATTAGTACAGACTAGATGGCTGCTCTTCTGGTGTGCTTAGGACTGTGACCTACAATTCAGGAATCTAAATTTTATTTATGTGCTATTTTAGAAACTGATGTTCCTTTTTCATTGTAAAAGGAGTTTTGCTCATCATCTTAAACACCCATCAGAGCCAAAAGGAACTTGAGCTTGCTCTGCCTTTGCTGAGCCCAAGTCATCAGCTATATGTTGTTCAAATCTCCTCTGAACTCAGTTTTTATTTTTATTATACTTTCCCTGATTATCATCATCACCCTGATTTGTCTGGTTCCTGTGGCAAAATTCTTGGCACCTAAGATTAAGTCTGTATGGCATTACAAGCCCAAGTGTATCTTGTGCCTTTTTAATGTGTAACACATACTAGCATGTCTAGAATAATTCAAGTGACAGTTTCACCACTGACTATCTTCCAGATGGAATATAAAACAACTTGACTAAACTAGGAAGCTCTGTTTTATTATTGAGGCAGATTCTTCTCTGTATGGAGATTGTCATCTCAAGAACTCTAACATCCATTGGTACTTTCTAAATAGTAGTTTTTAGGGGGTTATCACAGGAAGCTGATAAAGACATGGAAAAAAACCAAACTGTCTTCCCTGAACAGCTCCAAACTCTAATACTTCAAACTGTGGTTTTTGGTTTTGGCTTGAGATTTTTATTTTGTTTGGTTTGGGTTTTTGTTTGCTTTTTCAATTAAAAACTCATTAGATTTACAAGCTTCATTTCAGATTTCTCATTAGCAGCCACAAAGGAGAACAGCAGCCTGCACACTTTGCAACGCTAAAAGAAATGTCTTTAATGTCCTCAAAGGAAGTACCCTTTCAGAAGTTCTAACCCTGCACCTCTATCCTGCAAGATTCTGAAGCTGAAGAAGAGAAGTTATAACTCACAAGAAAATATCTGGAGTATCATTAAGTATCATCTGGAAAGCATACTCATTCTACCCTATACCTTAACGTTAGAGTACTTCTGCAAAAATATTTCAGGCATGTTTTTACCCAAATCCAGGCCAGCACTAGCTCTGAGGCTGCTCAGAGGAGCATTGATATGAAGTCCTGATCATTCCTTGACCTTATGTGAATTTGCTTCATATTCTATCAATTTGACCATGCAGGGACTGAAAAGTGTAAATCTCCAAAAGACATTATTATCCAGTTAAGGTTGCTCGGGCAACCCATCATCTTTGGTACTACATATTTTCTGTAGATGCTCAGCTTTTTAAAGCTTTCTTTTTTTCTTGGTTTCTCTGAGTAAAAATTCTCTAGACCGAGAAATATTTGCTTCAGGGAATGCCTCTTTAAAGGTATAAGCAGCTAAATATTCTCTCTCACTCATATTCCCTGGTAGGCATTCCTCTGTTCATTTTTTCTAACTAAAGGATATCACATATATATATAATGAAAAGTTCAGTGATTAGAATATTTCCTAGGGAGGCACAGGAGATGGGTTGAGATCTTTTCTCTCCCTAATGGACATAAGAAGTCACATTTCCTTTTCCTCTTTTTTTTTTTTCTCCTTTCCCCAGAAGAATGTTTTAAATAAAGTGTATCTGCAATGTGGTAGTACATTTATTATATCTGTCTACACTGTCTCACTTTTCTGAATACTCGTTAGGCAAAAAGCAGCATATGGCAAGTTGGTAAAGCACTCATATAGAATGAGCGAAACCCGACTATCTGTTATGGTTTCTTCTCCATATTCCATTTTTATGATATTTAGACAACTGTTTAGCCATTTTCTTTTCATTAAAAAATTGAAACATTCATACTAACAAATTAAGCAAATAAGCTTTCTATTCATTCATAAACCACTGTGCAACCACAACTGAATTTCTTAGGCAACCTGAAGTATTTTCTATCTCTTTTTTTTCTCCTTTCTTTGCTGGCTATAACCAGCTCCTTACACACACACACACACACACACACACACACATATATATATGTATATGAAGTATACTACCATATTTATAATGGCATTAATTGTTTAATTAAACAGAATAGTGTGGGTTGGCAGGTAAGGCCTTAATTATGTGATTACTTGTGTATATGGTACATAAATACAAATAATAAAAATAAATGGGAACTAAATTGCTGTCAAAAAGCTCATCTGTTTGAGAGAATTTCTGTAAAGTATGACTCTTGCACTAATTTTACAATGACTCAAATCGTGTGATAAGGAAAATAATTTTTGTTGAATTCCCTCTGCTGAACTGCAGATCTTCCAATACACTGGCCTAAGTTTGAATAAAAGAATGAAACAAATAACAGTTGATATGCACAGTGCTGTACTATAATAATCCAATTACATCCCATAGTGCAGAAATGGCATACAATTTCCACACCCGTGACTCCCAAGAGATGTTATTTGCACAGTTTGGATCTGAATGCCTAGTCAAATTTTGCTATGGTGCCTTAGGTCAGATTTATGTTAAATTTCTCTCCTTATAAACTCCACGGTCACATATTATTTTCTGGTGTGCTGGTTACATACACTGCTCTCTTGCTTGGCAGGAAATCTGTTGTGATGATCAACTTCTGCATCCTTGTGGGTAGCAGCCATGCCATAAAGACAACCCCTGTAGTGAGAAGTGCCAGCTCCACAGTGGGGAGAATGGGAAAGGTGGGGGCTGTGTTTTGCCCATGGCATTTCATCTGTCTTTCATAACATAGCTGTGGTGGTGGTCTTAGGCAAGAGACCCTTCAGTTCCACAGCAAGAAAACCGATGGCCATTGTCTGAGAAGTGGGATTTTATATCTTTGTCAGCAACATTAATATACTTCCAACACATAAGAAATAAATTTTATATAAATAAGGAATCATGGTCTTAATAACCAGAGTTATTTTTTTAAGTGAAAAAATAGCAATTTTTCTGATGCTTAAGGCCATACAAGCGCTGACAAATTGATTGCAGTATAAAGGCCTATCAGAAGTCTGACTGATTTTTTGTTGTTTTTATTGGATTTTGCATCAGTTGATTAAATTTTACACGTTTTACATTTGTATCTACAACTATGTCAAACTTCTGTCTAAACACAATCACACTGACTTCAGCTGTGCAAAGCACAGCCAGAATCATCCGT
>NW_005054332.1:6458348-6475208 GCF_000277835.1 Geospiza fortis
AGATGTAGACTATATGCAGAGCCATCTCCAGATACTCATGATCTATTTAACGCTTCTAATGCTCACCCTACTCCACTGACTTGTTTATGGAGTATACTCTGCCAAAAGTATTCTGCCAAAAAACAAAAGTGACAAGGCACAACATTTGAAATCAAGCACCAACCAGTCTTTTAAGGGCATGAAACACATTTCTGCTATAAAACAGAGGCTCTGTTTAATTAAAGAGACAACAGGGGGAATTCATTGTCAATTACTTGGAAAATGATACAACTCTTCCTGTCTATGAGCCCTAGGCTGGAGATATAAATATTATGTAAAGTTTTTTTGTGTACAGTTTTGTGTACAGTTCTTTCCTCTCCTCACTATTACTAAAAGACTTCATTTGTAATAATTTGCTTTCTGGTAGTATGCTTCCATATCAAGTCACTGAAAGTTTGAAGACATACCTTGAGTTATTTAATTTATTCATTCTATTTTATCTAAATGCTTTAAAGTGTTGTCCAGGTCTTCTTAATATTATCTATTAAAAAAAAATCTTAATATGACAAGTGAAGCAGTAGGATTTAATACAATCCATCAACAGTAAGTCTCACAATTTGAAAATTCAAGTCTCCCTTCCCCCTTGCTAACCTAATTTTAAATGCATTTGGGAAAATGACATGTGCAATATGTCCTCAATGTCTATAGATTTGGCCTAGTTCAGTACAGGTGGGGATTGATTCTAAAAGCCCCCACAGAAAAAAATAGTGCCATCAGCTTACTCTCACTTTCACTAAAGCTCATTTCAACTGTGTCAGTACTGCAAAGAATGAGTAGATTTTACTAGGTAGGGCTGAACCTTCTGGATATTTTCATCTTAATCATCAGACTATACTACTTTCTAACTGTTATTACCCACCTAGTTATGTAAAGCAAACATCTAGCAAATAAAAAATTATTGGTTACCTATGTACCTTATTAGGACACATTATCAGCAACGTGTCTCTATCATAATAAGCACAACCGCATCACACTGTGCTATGTTTAATACTGACTGAAATTCTTTTTACTGTAAAGGCAAGAGTTGAAGATGATTGAGCTACCAGGCAGTGTGAGCAAGTCTACATGGGTTTCTGCAGAAACTAAGGTCTGATTTAGAAAGTATATAGAATCATAGAAAAATTTGGTTTGGAAGGGAACTTTTAAAATCATCTAGTCCCAGCCACCCTGCAGGGATATCCTTCACTAGACTGGGTGCATCACTAAGTAAGGTTGAAGGTTACACTCAAGTAAAGAAAACATTATATTGTACTAGCACACCACTACTTCCAAGAGAGCAAAATGAAAAAAAAGACATTTAAAATATTTTATAATTTTTTCACCATGCATGGTGGTAAGGCTGGGTTAATGTGGTTAAGTAATAAGATTAAGGTGAGTAACCCAATTACATTTTCAGCCATTGCAGCACTGATCTGTGTAGATGTATCATCTTGGGTTGAAATGGTTTAGAGCTTTTCACTTTGAGTTGATGTTAGCTGAAGGTGAATCATAAGCCTCTACATCAGGCATCCTTGGGCTTGATTAGTGTAAATAGTTTATTAAACTAAAATAACAATTTCCTAAGGCAGGTGAAAAGGAGGAGTGAAATTACGTGAGGAGTCTTTTTTTGTCGGCAGAGAAAAGACTCTTAGTGATCCATGAACTATTTTTAAGGAATCTGTCAAAGATGGTGATGGAAAGCAAGTTCATATGGACTGCACGAATTTCGCCAAAGTGGCAAGTTTTGGTGGCAGTGGTGGTCTGTCTGAATGACCTCTGCAAGAAGGTTGGGCTACCCTGTGCTGGACACCGTTCTGCAATTAATCCACTGCTGGTCACAGCTGAGCCCATTAGCAAATTGTGCAACAGCCCTGGCAAAACATATTTAAAAAAGGGAGAAAATGCCAGAAGGGCAGAGACAGAGGGGAAAAAAGTCTCAACAGCAACAAAACAGAAAAAAACCACCAACCCTATACCCTCAGAATCAAAACAAGCACAAAACAGCCAACAAAAAAAAAAAAAAAAGAGAGTGGCAAACATTTGGGAACGTCTAAGTCAGAGATAAAGCAGAAAGAGGAGATGTTCCATGGTTCTATGGTGGAAGAAATATTTCCTGCAGAATGTGAAGGACCCACACTGGAGCAGGGGAAAAGAGAAGGAAGGAACAGCAAAGAGGAGCTGCTGTGTACTGGCCATACAGCACTCCCTTGCCTTACTTAGAGGAGCAGGTACAGGTGTCTGCAGTGAAGGAGAGAAGTTAAGCATGGAGAAGGGAGATGACTGGTGTTTTGATATTTGTCTTTCTATCCCAAATTATAGAGATCTCTTTTAATTTGCAACAAATTATTTTCCTCACATCAAGTCTGTTACATCTAAAACAGTAGTTGATAAGCAATGTCCCTGACTGTGCACACCAGCTTTTTCATCTTCTTATATCCTCCTGTTCTACTGCAAAGGAGGAATCAGGGAGTGGCTGTGTAGGCTTTTAACTGTAAACAGATACTTATGTACCATGCACATCTACCTGCACACACATATATCTCTCAACTCTAAAACTTTTAGAGAGGTAAAAGTTCAATGGAAAACTCCAAGGTTTCAAAGTTCTTTAGAAACATTTTAGGTATCTTCAAGTTGAAAAAGGCCCTTCCATATTATTTAAGTAGTAATGAGAAATGGTTCAAGCCTATTTTTTCAAAACTTAGCCATCTTTTGTCCTTAGAAAGTGTTAGAACTCCAAAAGCCTTGTTTTTCTTGTCCATCATAGTGAATTTCTGTCAGAGGCAATTAGTTAATATCCCATTGGAAAGATAGTCTGCTCTGGAAATAATATTGCTGTGTTGGCTGCAGGGAAGCTTTAATTCCTCTTACACTGCGTGAGGTTCCTTAACTTCTGCTGTGGCACTTCTGTTTGGCTTTTGGCATGGATAGTAGTAGTTTTCAGGTGTTCCTCTCCTGTTTAGTTCTTTGCCTGACATGCAGGTTTTTTTTTCTCATCTGCACTCATATTCAGCCAAGATCCTTTTCTGTCATCCCCTTCACAGAAAAACAACATTAAAACACCCCCTAATTCTTATTTAAAACTTACTTTTAGTTCAGCACAAAATAATACAGAAACATTCTAATTGTATCATTATTGAATGATCTCTTTGTGTCTTGTACTTTTATTCTGAGCTCTGGATTACACTTAATTTATAGATGCTTCCTTCTTCTCAACGAAAGTATTTTGATAGTTGTACTTTGTTATGCACACACATACATAATGCTGCATACATTTTCATTTTAAAAGGTCTTGTTTTCTATCAAATGGAAAAACCCCAAACCACATCATATGTCAAAAAAATTTCTCACCTCTACTTTATCAAATGGGATTCTTATCATCCCATTAACTGGTAACATTTAGTTAGCATTTGATAAATTCACCACATACACACACACACATATAGGTATATTTGTACATGCATATACAGATATATATAAATATACATTTCAGACATTTATTGTAAACCATCCATAATATTTTCACGGCTGTAATTATGATAAGTTAAAACAAACTGGGATAGTGAGTTACTAGGAAATCCAAAGACCCTGACCCTCCAGCAAGCTGTTGTTGAGAACATAACTCATTGATTCATCAAAAAGGTATTTTCCTCTTATGAACAAGAACTAGCCATGTGCGTATACCTGAGACCATTACTGCTGAAACCATAGCTTCTTTTAGCTGATGATGAAACACTAAAACATATTTATATGACCTAGAACACAACCATCCTTGAAAATAATTAGGCTATATATTTTTAAAATGTTTAAAAGATGTTTCTATGTTTCAATCCAGTTCTTTTCAGATAAATAAAACTTGGGCATCCAGAAACAGTAATGCAATTAGATGTTTCTAAATATATCACAAGATGTGGAAATTACATCTTATGTGCATGTTGTCATTGTCTGTATATTCTGTTAATTTCCATTAAACTAACAAAGTTGATATTCATGTGGTGATCAAAACTAATCTTGGGAATATTTTCTTTATAATTCATTTTATCTTGATCTTCATGAGAAAATTATGTTCTTATATGTTTTCCAGCCTACACAATTTCTGCTATATTGTGAGTTACACAGAAGGAGTGCCTGTGTCTTTCCACCACTCCAAAAAGGGAGCAGGGAGATTTGGAGTTATGGAGTTTATCTTCCATCCCTTGTCATGATTACTTGTGATGGAACCTAGCTCTCCTGGAGATGGCCGAATACTGCACATCCATAGAAACTGGTGAATTAATTCCTTGTTTTACTTTTTCGAGTATGCAGCTTTTGCTTTACCTGTTAACCTGTCTTTATCTCAGCCCATGGGTTTTCTAGTTTATATTCTTCTGACTCTTCCTGATTCTGGTGGTGGAGGAATGAGCGAGCAGCTGTGTGGTACTTGGTTGCTGGTAGAGGTTAAACCGTAATAGCTACAAAGGTATTTAATCTATAAATTAGATTCACCAGAGAGATTATGGAATTTCTATCCTTAGACATTTTCCAAGGATGTGGTCCTAAGCAACCTATTCTCCACTTTAGGTTGAGGACTGAACTAGATAACCTTAAAAGTTCTTTTTCAAATCAAGCTTAAATTAGCCTGTGAGCATTTCAATATCTGTTTAACTACTTGCATTATTAAAAAACATCCATAAACTGTTGGAAAAAATTTGCCAACACCTGCAGAAATAGGATGTTGCACACATGCTATAACCAGAAATACTCCTAGTCTTTGTATTGTAGGGCCCAAGCTTTGTAGACGGCAGCTGTGCTATATAGACTGCAGTTCATAAAGACTAGCAGCGAATTCTTTAGAAATTAACACAGAGCCAGCAACATATGCAAAGAAACTTGAGTTGATTGTTGTGGTTTGGAGGTTTCTGTGCCTAGTAACATTTTGCAAAGGTTATCTGTATCCTCTGAGAGTGCTAGAAATAAGGGTGACTACTTATTGGTTTTGAAAATGTTAATTTTAGTTTCAACATTAATTCAGTTTTCCAGTTATATCTTGTTGATATGAATAGCATCCAGTGTCCAAGATGATAAGTAATTGAGGCTTTGGGAGTTGGACTGCTCTTGTGCTAATTAAAATCTAATCATCATCATGAGAACAAACACCTTCTGAGACTTTTAAACTGTAACTCCTAAAGAACCCCTCTCAGAGTTTGCATGCACACACATTCTTTTTCAAGTGTGAAGGCTGCTTAACATGCTGAATATATTATACCTGTAATACCACGGTTCCTTAGAGGTTTATGCACAGCAGTGATCTCACTCTCAGCTCTATGCAAAAAGCTGTGCAACCTTTTTACTTTTCTCAGGGACTGAGGATACTTTTTCCCGTTCCATCTCCTAAGCCAATGCTATATGGGCATGTTTCAGGCAGTGTTAAAAATGTTTTAATTATTAGCCCTATCTTCAATAAAAGCACCTGAATATAATATCAACCCTACCAACATGAAATGTTCTTGTCTTTTGCAAGAAAATCATCTAGGAACCAAGATGTATTCATATATACATGTGGATAGTGTAGTAGAAGCTTGATTTATGCATCCAAGTAAAGTTATGACTTGTTCTTTAGGAATTGAAAATATGCTTTAAGAAAAATGCTTTTAGATACACTGAGACGGTAACCACTCTTTCTGTAACTGAATCAACTGGAATATACCATGAATTCTATCCATTGGCTCTTGTGTGATATTGAAACATTAAGCTCTTCCAGGCAATTAAAAAAAAGAAATAAAATCAGATAATGAAAAATACAAGGGAGCATATCAGTCCTGGTGCTTGTAAATAAAAAATATTGTTGCATGTTTTATTGTATCCATAAATTTCAAGAGCAAGCAAACTGTGATAAGGTATTTAATTTTTGATAAATTTTAGGAAAAGATACAAGAAAATTTAAACACGGGACATTTCAAACTTTAAGGATAATGATAAAAATTATTGCATGTCTTTGAATAGTAAAACTCTCATGGATTAAAAAACACTCATTCCAGTCATTTTCAGGCTGCATTTGCTATCTTTTTGCTGTACATTAGCTGCACATGTCAACAGTAGCTGTCAGTACCTAATGATGGACATGGGACAGGTGACAATTATAAATGTTTCCAGTGCCCTCCCACCATAACCTTCTGGTACTGAAGGTGGATAAACCTCATCAAAAGTTAAAACTGATATCAATTTCTGCCCCTTTCCTTTGCAAATTCGGGGAAATTTTCATGAAGTGGATATGATGAGAAATAGTTCCTCAGTGGAAATGAGGTGTGAAGGAAAACCTGCAGTGCTAAGATGCTACATGTTCATGCATGGTTATTTAGTTCAGTCACTTAAAAATTAAATATAATAATTTTGATCCAGATTTCTTTTTGGTAGGTCTTTGAGTCATTCTATCAGATAAATCACACTGATTTTAACAGGAATATAAAGGCAGGTCAACGATATGAAACTAACTTCTATCAAACAGGTAAAAGAGAGGAAGAGAGTACCTTAGAGAAAACAATTATTTTGGGGTTGAATTGAAATATTGAGTTTTGGTACTGGGGTTTAGAATACATGACAATATGAAAGAAGGCAACCTAAGACTTGGGTTTTGCCCAGTTTTGTTGACAAAGAGAGCATGACAGCACGTTTATCAAAAGCAAAAGAAAAAGCTGTGGGTAGATTGGGCCTCCATGGGAGAGAGTTCTATTTTACCAAAAAGGAAATTTGACAGACCAAATTTAGTCCAGATAGTTGGTTCCCTTGAGGTGGTTTTACCAACATAGAAGATTTTTTCCTCTCTTCTGTACAAGAACTTACACTTTGCTCATGAAAAGCAGAACAAGAAGGAGACAATACCAAAGGGGAGAAATTCTAAGTCACTTGAACCAGTGAAATTTTTGGGCTGTGGAGGGAATCACTCAAGCACAAACTCAGAGAGGTTCAGTCAGAACAGCATGGTTACAAGAAGGAAAAGTGATATTATCATAGATCTCATGAGAATATTAACTGATAATAGGGTGTTTTAAGGGGATTTGGGAGATATGCAATACTTCTTTAATGTATTAGGAAATTTTTTTCACATGTTCAATAAAACATGGACTGTGAAGAAGCAAGTGTGAAAAAATGGGGAGGAGGGAGGACAAAATGTGCTAGTCATGTGTAACCTGTGTTTCAGTGTCATTCTCTGGTCAAGACCTACATATAATTGTTGCACTCTGTCCTATCCTCTTGCTAAACTCTATTTTTTGTGTGATGCAGTCTGTGTGTGTTTGGTGATTTGGAAATGCAGTTTGCACCAGCTGTTGAGTTGGAAAAGAAGGAAGTTGAAAGGTTCAGGGTTGGAGCTGGACACTGGATAATAAAAGGCTGAGGGTCTGGATATGAAAGTTGTCTTAAGGCCTGGTCTAGGGTCTGAGGGACTCATGCCTGTAAATCATTAGAGTGAGTGTGTATAAATGTACCAACCTGCAAACTTCAAGCCTGATCAATCAGACCCAAGGAAGAGCATAGGCCCACTTGAGTTTTTCACATTCATGTGAGTGCTGTTAGTCTGATGTGGCCCTCAGTAAAGGCCTTGTTCTCCTGCTTGTGATGATCTATCTGTGTTTTGGCCTGACGTGTTTCTCCTGTGTGCACATGTGTTTGCGTGTTTTGAATACGCGCTCAGCCTCACAACTCAGCTGGAAATGGGCAACAGCAGCAGCAACATCCAGCAAAGCTGTGAAGAAAAGTCCCCTGGGTTCATCTTCCTTTCACAGCTGAGATTTTTATTGCTACAGCTGTTCAGCAGTACTCAGAACTGACAAGATCTTTTTTCCTTGCCACCTGCACCTCTGTACCTGACATCACTCATACTGAAGCAGGTCTGTGAGCATTTCTGTTGGATTTTGCAGCAATGCCTTTCAAATTTCCTGGTGCTTTAAGCATTTCTTTTTTAATCTTGCTTCAAAGCACATGGCATATCTCTGAAGCCCTGGAATCATTCAAATCTGAAACACTCTGGGGTTTCTGACTCACACTCTGTAATTTGAAGCATTTGAATCACCTGGGAAGATCTGGGATGTATTTATTAATTATCTTCTTATAGTGCCAAAAATATACATAGAGATGTACAGCCAAAATTAAAGGCTTATGCTTTTCCCCCCACACTCTCCAGAAACTAGGTGACTGATCATATTAAGTGGCAATAAGCGTCAGTGAACATCCAAGGACAACTGTTTTCTCAAACTCTCTAGACCGGGTTTTAACAACAGGTAGAACATTTCCCTGCAAGGGAATTTTGAACTCTCAAATTAAATTCATGCCTGAATTTTGAATGCTTAGGTGAATCAGGCTTTTGAATCTTTTAAATTCAGGCACCCCTGTTGCTTAAGGGATATAAAGTCTTCAATCAGCTTTTAGAGGAAAAAGAATTCTCTATCACTCTGCGCCAACAGCATGTGTCTGATTAACACCCTTCCTCTTCCTCATTACTATTAGAACTTTATATTGGAAAATAATTTACTGAAGGGTCCACAGCAAAGCTTTAGTCCATGTTTGTTCATGGATCAGTTTCTCTTTCTCATCCACCTGGCTGGATATGAACTCATGTATTATTTTTATATCATTTCTCTAATTTCAGGCTCTGTTTTCATATCTTCTATCCAATAGAAAATGGATAGAAATTCCAAACTTGGTAAGAGACTTGAAATTTTTTCTGTCTTCTTTACTACTATCAGCTACTTCAAGGTAGCAGTAGACCTGAATGGAACTTAACTATATTCTCTACTTTTCTCAAAAACTACTTCTTGGAGTCAAGTCCCTTTGACAGTAGGACACTATCTAAGATTAGGCAGACAAAATAAATGGGTGCATGAAATTGTAACAAAAATAAAT
Organism: Geospiza fortis; assembly: GCF_000277835.1. NCBI lineage: Eukaryota > Metazoa > Chordata > Aves > Passeriformes > Thraupidae > Geospiza > Geospiza fortis. Next base: position 6,467,241 of record NW_005054332.1, read on the forward strand.
TTACAGAAAAGATTTTACCATATTTTCCTTCCACTGTAACATTCTCAGTTTATGCCAATTATTATATTAGCTAGCAAAGAGTGTAAGGATAGATAGGCTACCTTGACATAAGCTTGTACTAAAAAAAAGGTAAATAGTTTGATCAGTGCTCTGTATTCTACAATAATATATATGCATTGCTTAACAGACAGCTTACACTGTTAAAATTATTTTTATCCTTTTCTAACTGTAAAATCTTACAAGCTAGAAAATACCAGAACAATATGTGTTGTATCAAGTATCAGTGGGATTAAAAAAACAGATGGTTTGTTGTTTTTTTTCAGTTGGCAAATCCACATTTGCAGGGATTATTCCCCTGGAAATTAAAACACAGTGCCACATACAAGGTGTCATTTGGATTCTGATAGGTCAAGTATTAACTTTTGACTTATGTGATAAGAAATGCCTCTTGTTGTGACTGATCATATTTTAGGAGCACACTAAAGCCTGACTTTGAATCAGGGCTGTAACCTGGCTTATCTTATTGTTGTGATAATTAATTGCAGGACCATGTAATCAATACGCAATTCATTGCCAGTGCCAAGCTGTGCCATAAAGCTCAGGAAACTGGCACTGAAAATATTGCTTGAAGCATTTGGTTCCTTCTGCTGTTCAAGTTGGTGACAAAAATCCTATTGATCTGAACAAGAACAGAATTTGGTCCTAACTGTTGGATGTTGTGCCTGTGATTGAGGCTCCTTTAATGTAAATTGGCATGTCTTAGTCTGACAAATTCTTTTCATTATGGGTGCTAGGATTGCTTCATGGCCTAAGGCATTCATGACTCTAAACTGTTCTTGGCATTTTAAAAAATAATTATTTTAAGCCTATGCTGTCTCTTATTACATTTTTGGTACTTAACTTCTCATGCTTCAGTACAAAGCCTGAACACATGAAATAGTATAGCATAGGGCAAGGGAGGTGCACAGAAGCTGAGCAACAGAGTGCAGCAATTTTTTGCTGGCTCGTAAGTGCAATGTCTGCAGTTGAAATATCAAAGGGTAAATTCAGGACTCTGTTTAAGTTGGAGTACTCCCACCAGTTTTGGTGTAAGGATGTAACATAAAGCATTTCATAATTATAAAAAAAAAAATACTAGGCACAGGTGCTTTTCTGTCTCTAGCTTTTAATTAAAATTGTTTTTTTTTTGGTTTTTTTTAAACCATGAGCTGCTTTTACTTCACTAACAAAGGTAGGATGCTGCCAGTCAGAACATCCACCACAACTTTGCTGTTCTTTAGCAGTTTATTGTAGAGCTTACAATTACAGTCCTTTTTTTACAAGATATGACCTTCTAGAGTGTGCATGATATTCAGAAATTCACTCATGCCATGGCATAGATAGTATTTGTGCAATCAATCCTCTCAGCTGCACTGTATAAAGCTGCCAATGCAGAAAATATGGCATCTCAGACTAAAGGAATGTAGGAAAATTCCTTGGCCTACACTCCAGTTGGCAAATGTAATAACATTTATTGTAGAAGAAATAGTAAAAGAAGGAGAATAAGGGCAGGATTTTGCTGCTAAAAACTTATTAAAAGCAAAAAAGAAATAGAAGAAAAAAGGACCAGACTACCTGCATTAGCATTCACTAACAAGAAAGAATCATTTAGTCAATTAAAAAAATAAATGCTGGGTCTTCTGATGAATATGTAAGAATATCTTAAAGGAATACTGTAGGGAAGAAAAGGCTGCTATTTTTCCCTATGTTGAATAAATTTTATTTCTAATGTATATAAAGATATTTTTATATTATACAGATAGACTGTCTGAGGGAGGAGTTAATTATCAATTTCTGTGGTAATTGTATTAGTGGCAACTGTGTAATTTTTCACCAAAATTATATTCTACTCTAACAGTGAAGCTAGCTAGGTGGTAACACCTGAATAACCATATTTTTCATACTGTAGCAGCAGACAAATCAATTATGGATTCTCCCCCTTCTCTCGTCTCTGTTAGTCATATTTGAAGTTTTGACACTGTGCATTCCGTTTATTTGCTGCTGGCCTAATAATCCCCTGCATGCTGGGAAAACCTTTGTTCTCTGACAGAAGTAATAAAGCCGTCTGCACGATTCCCTCTTGTGAGACATGGAGTGCTCCCATTTTATTTAATCTGGTGATGTGTAGCCTTTTCAAAGTAAGCACTTCACAGGCTCTGAATGGGAAATGACATCCCAGTGACTGGCCTGTGTGACCATAAAAAAAAAAGTTAAAAAAAAATTAGATTTGCCTGTCAAGGTAAAAAAACCAATGACTCTTAATTTGAGATTTCCCCTCCTCTCAAGAAAGCTGCATGAGAAACTTGGGTCAAATGGGTTTTAGCTCTCATTTCTGCTGGAGCATGTGTCTTCCTGTAGAAGTGCTTCAGCTTTTCCCGCTCTTCATTCACTCATTCCCACTGAATGGCAGCATACAGAAAATGAAGAGATCTAAATGCCAGCAGGAGGCTGGCCGCTTTCTTCTAGGCATGTCCTGAGCCCAGTCACCCAGAACAACTTGTGATCCCTGGACAAAGACTCTCACAGCAGGTGGCCATATCAAGAAATTTTCCTCCTGGAATTAGATATTATTCCAGGAATCACTACTGAGTCAAACATAATGCCCCATCCTGCTGGGTCAAGTAGGATTTCATTTCAATTTCTTTACACAACGATGCATTTCATCTTGTCTGCATACAATGACAGTGCTCAGGCATGAAATAAATTGAAGTGCTTGAAAGGCAGAATTATCCCTTGAACCTGCAGCATTCCCGACCCCCAAAACATACATTGTCAAGTGAGTTCCAGATAAGCAGGATCTTCACCGAGTGTTTGTGCTGCTTGGCTTCCTTTAATCATACTCCCTTTTGTAAAAGGGATTTTCGAGGGGAAAGATAAATCATTGCTGAGGAAAAAGGTCATTTTCAAAAGGCTTTAAGAGCTTCATTTCATGTGGCTTTTCAAGGTGAAACAGGTAATTCAGTGCAGTGAAAACCTTTTGTATTCAACTTAATTCACAGTTCACACTACCAAGAAAACAGTAACGAAATAAGCTTGAATAAAATTCTTCATTAAAACTGTTCTTATAGGTGTGTGAGCCACATTTTGTTGTTTGCTAATACATCGGCCTGAATATTGAAAAATAAATTTATGACTAATACTGAGCTGTCTATTTTGGCTTTAAATCATCTGTGCCTCCAATATTAGATCATTTTCTTCCTGTAGTACAAAAGGCATCAATCATTTCTTCTGGGAATCACTTTTGTTACACATCTATGAATATACTCATACTGAGACATCCAGGCACATCCAGGCACATTGGCATCCTGCTCTCAACCAGAGGGAGACTCATATTTTTAGGATGGGGTAGCAAATATTTTGCAATGTTTCATAGATAATGAGCCTGCCCTATGATGTAAGGAGGTTTTCTTTACTTCCTTCAGACTACCAGTGTAGGCCTTACACATCCCTGGCCACAGGTCAGATATCTACCTTTCTATAAGATATCTCTGCTTTCCATTTAAACCTTGAGATATGACCTCAGTGTAAGAATGACCAGAGTAGTATTCATAATTTGATTAGTAGACTAAGTCATGATCCTTTCAACTATAATGAATAAACTTTTTTTTTTTTCTCTTATTTTTCTTACTGAGCTGAGTATCCTCTAAAGCATGGCTACACACGTTTCACTGGGAGCAACTTTGCAAAATGTTCACTAATGTTAATTGAATAATTTATAACCATAAATAATGACCCTGACTGAGAAAGTCTTCTTTCATAATGAGGACAAAATATTTTTAAAACATGCAAATGTATCAAGAAAAAGATACATGGAAATGGATCTGTTTTACTTTCTGGTTTTCCCCTCACATAAAAATAATGTTGATTAAAATATCATCAGCTCTGAAACCGAGCACACACCTACCTACCCTGAACTATTATAGAGACTGAAGCTAGTCAAATTTTATTAGAAATAGGTAGAAGTGCTGCTAAAAATTAAATTTCTTTTCTAATATTTCTTCATTCTTTTGTTATTTCCTCTTTCCAACCTAGCGAAATACCAAACATAGGGAGGTGCAACCAATATCACAGATAGAATATACCTGATGAGGGATCCCATGAAGAAATCATGTTCCCAAACTCATTTTCTTGTCCCTATCAAATATATTTGTTAAACAAAAGATAATACTCCTGCCTGCAAATCCTTCTTTGTGAAATACAGTTTGGTAAGAACTATCTCAAAGAGACTGTGCATAGCACGTGAGATGAGTCATGCTTATGAACTGTGGCAAAGTACATAATGTAGATGTGAATCTAGTTCAAATATTTAATGTATTGCATCTCTCCAAACCATAAGCCAGTGCCCAATCTGTGCTCTTTAGCAACTGGAGGGGATAAATATATACTGTTTATATGACAATAATTGAAAGGATGACTTAATTTAGAAGAGAGAGTGTCTGCCTTCAAAAAATAATTAGTCTATTAATCTTGTGAAGCAATTGAATAATGATAATAATGATAATAATGATAATAACAACAACAACAACAACAAAGCATTTCTATTCTGCACATTTTTTTATGCTATTCTGATGGCTGCAAGAAACCATATCAGTTTTGGAAAGAATTCTTCTTCAGTATGTCCTTTAATGTGGATAAACCTGGCCTAGAATAAAAGAGATAACCAAGGCAGAAAATAATAAATATGAGGGAAGATGTGGGTTCAAAAAATTATCATTAAGAGCAAAGCAAGTTATGAAGTCATTGATGTCCTTCTGGCTACTCTAAGGTAAGACTATACAGAATTTTTCTCTATTCTTTCCATTCCTCCAGAAAAAAAAATAGATGTGGCTCTCAACGTAATTTAATTGCAAGGGCAATAACAGTTTTCAAATACATCCTTTCTCTTCAAGGCCATTGGTAGAACTTTAACCTAGAAAGAAAGGTATATATTCTATGCCAATGAAAATTTTGGACCTAATTTTACTAAATCTAAAGTAAATCAAAGTAAATCATGGCCTCTCAGTGTATTCCAGCATCTTCAGAAAAAGAAAGTTACAGGGGAAATCCCAATTAATTTTCTGAAGTAGATAATTAGCCTGTTAATATGATCTGAATCAGAAATATTATGTTGTGTATTGAATTTTTCCAAATGTGATAGATCAGGCAAAACCTTTAAATTACACTTAAGTTTGTGGCAAAATAAATATATCAGTCTTGTAAGCAAAAATGTATATTTCTCACAGTTATTATTTGGCCAGGATAAGAATTGACACTCCTTTGTGTCACGCACCTATTTTTTGGTTTTAATCTTAAATTTCTGATTTTTTTTTCTTATCACATAGCCATTAGATTGTTTTGTTGTTTTATTTTTCCTAGTTTTTCAGCTGCTTTTCCTCATTTTTTTTCTCAAAACTTCATCATGCTGAAAGTTACACCAAAAGCAGAAAGCAGTTTTCCACCTTTCAGAAAAATTATTTTTTGTTTAGTAGGAAAGGGAAAGTTACATTTATAAAGAAACAAACAAAAAACCCACACCAAGAAGATAATTCTAAAATTAGCTGAGAGAATCTAGGAGTATCAACAAATACCAGTGTATCTAAAGCGATTTTTGTCATTGCCAACTGAAATGGCTTCGTATAAGGAAAGACACAGAATGATTTTTCAGTAATCTTGTCCACTGTCTATGGAAAGGAGTAAAAAAGAAGTTCTGCGTAGAGATAAAATGTTGTGGTGATGTTGTCTTAGACATAAGTCTTGCCAACACAAACATTTCTCTGTAATCAGAGCCCCAGAAAGTTAATGACCCTATTCTTTCAGAAGACAGGAAAAAAAAACTGAGAGCACAGTTTGTTTTCATTTTTAAAGAATTACAAGCAATCATAAAAATGATGACACAGTTAATTTTGTAGCTTATAAAAACATATGCATTGCTTTTGTCTAGTTTTCTTAAGATTTTAAACAATTTCACTGGAAAAAAAAAAAATCAAAACAAAAGACCTTCCACGGTGATGAAGTGAATCCCCATAAATGTTCAGTCCAAAAAATAATATTCCTTCTTTTTCTTTTCTTCTGATTGTTGATTCAATGCTTATTCTGATTTGCAGCCAGAATACACAAAAAGACTTCAAAATTAAATGATTGTGATCTATCTTATAATTTTTCTACTTCATGAAAGAATGCTGCCAGTCAGTGTTGTTTGTTAACATATATTTCAATTTTTTAAATTGACAAGAAAATGCTATTTTTTAATATGTATATTTATTATGAGTCATCAAGAGAAATACAGGGAAAATCATTTAAATCCCAACCAATCCACATACATTATGTTATGGAAAAGGTATTCTTATTCTGACTAAATTGCTTTTATTTTCCAGGATTAGTTAATTAAAAGAAACAAAGATACCTATCAGTCATTTTATAAATCAATATTCTTGGCTTGCTGCATTTACATCAATAACTATGCATTTCAAGGCAAAACTTTACAAGAACATTTTTCATGTTTACATTAGTGATAAGCACAAACACACACACACATCATAGCCATTTCCTTTAAATGTGTTCTTATCTGAGGAGTAACTGGTAATTTTGTTGCTGAAGCTGATGTTGAAGTGGTTCTAGGAATGCCAGATGAACAGTTATTATCGCTCATGATAATCCTAGTCTTTCTTTAAATCAAAAAATAAATTTGTAAAAATAGTATCATACTTACAGAACTGAGTCTGGTTTATGAAGTGTTTTGTGTGAACACATAAAATACACAAGCGTATCTTTGTGTTACATAGTCCTTATTTTCACACTCACTTTGATCTTCCATAAGTGGATTGGCAAGTTGCACAAATGTGCATTTTCTTGAATGTACATGTGGGGGGGTTCCCCCCACACCTTTTTTTCATACACACTTTTTCTTTTCCTGTTGGGAAGTCTATTAATCTCCCAGAGGAAACTCTTCCATGGGGAATGAAGCATCCATCCTCATCAGGAATTTATAAACCTGAATCTTTGGATGCTTTGTTTCCCACTTGTGCAGGCATCAAGCCTGACACCACAGCAGATCAGGACAGGGAGCACAAACTGTAGTTATGCTGCTCCCATACAGCAGCCCTTGCTGGAGGGAAGCCAACCAGCTAAAATGAGCAAGGGCAACCACTGCATCTACCTCGAATTCTCTAATTAACACTTAACAGAACTTACACTTTTCTCAGCATTAACAGCATGATCTCCCTCAACTGAAACTGTCTGATAAACAAGATGAATTTCTTCTGCAATACAGAGCTAATAGACAAATTTTTACCATTTTTTTCAGTATTATGGGTGTATTTAAAGAATCAGGTCCCTATCCGCAATGTTGAGATTCCTGCATTTTCAAATTAAGAGTCCAACAAACAAGAATGACTTTAAATGTTTATATATAGGCTTTGACTTGCATTTAGAGTTTTTCAGTTTGTTCAAATGGAGAGGGTAGAACTCATCAAATTATGACAGAGTTTGCTTTTCCTTTACTCTCAGTTCTCCTGTAGAGCCTTGTGCTCTGGAGTCATAGGAGTATTGCTCAAGTACTTATTTATTCAGTTCCTATAAAATGAAAATTTAAGATATCTCTGCAGGCGAATTGCTGTAGATAGTGACATTATTGTATTATCTTGGGCAAATCTTTTCATTCTCCCTTCTTTTTCTATGCCTATATACGTGACTGTGGGAAAGGGAAGCAGGGTTCTGTGTGAAATTGTGTGTTCTCACTCCCTGCTGACAGTGAAGATTCCCTTTCTGTTCTTTTAGAAGGAAAATGTACTTTGTTTAGCCATTAATTCAAGGCTATATTTTGCTATTTCTATTTTTATAGTTTACTTTTTCACAACAGATTTGACTCTGACAGGCACTGTACATATACAAAAGGAAAGGAAAGACCATGTCTTAAAGAATTCATGTCCTTAAGATAATAAAAGCTTTAGA
>NW_005054332.1:6475218-6477435 GCF_000277835.1 Geospiza fortis
AGGGGGGGGGGGGGGGGGAAGCAAGATTAATGATTAATGATTGATACAATAAACAGTCATTTCTACATGTCAGTTCCAGAACCAAGCTTTTAATGCTTACACAAGGCCCAGCAATGACTTCCAGTATTTAGATATGGAAAAGTCTCTCTCTTACCTGGAGAAGAAGAGAAGAGAGCAATGAATAAAAGATGTAAAAGTAGATTCCAGGAAATGATGGTCAAAGAACACTTTGACAGGAATGACAAGAAATACTACCAATAAATACCATCCAGTCATCAAAATAAAAAAAATTGAATTGACTAGTATATCACATAAGAGAAAATAATTTAATCTATGAAAAAAAAGTTAAACTCCATTCAAAATCCAGTCACAAACAAAGAATATTATATTTCATTTGACGTTTTTATGTCAGTGTAATAATTCGTATGTAACGAGAAAGAATATTATGACATTTCTTCCATTTGTAGGAAGTGGTTTTGAAAAATATTATGATTTCTTCTCTTAGAAGTTTCATTGGATTCCCTTAAACACAAGGCATCTAATTTGTGTTTCAAAAGTGTTGCTCAGCTAAGAAAAACAGGAGGTACATAACAACTAAAAGAGTCAGTGGTGTAGCATATACTAGAGTTAAGGATACAGTCTGTCTCAATTTTAGAAATTAAGGTAAGAAGTTCCTCCAAAAACACTGAAATACATATTTAAAGCTGGTTCATTAATTTGGTTGTTGTTACTGATATACCAGTAATACTTATAATCTGCCAGACATCTACCACCAACTACTTATAAGTTCTGTATTATAGTTCTGAATACTGAGTGCAGTATTCAGAACCAAACTCTTTCTAGTCCTGTAAGAACATGTTATTTGATATTGAGTTAATTGCAACAAGCATTTTTCATTATAATAACCTTTTCAATAATCTGTAGGGGTCATTTCACACATGCAAAATGATGACATCAGTAAAAAGCCATTAGATGTCCCTTTTGATTTGAGACTTTTAAGGTGAGTCATAATTTTCAAAAAGCTCTCACTATTGCAGATCATCAACACCAATACAATTTTATTTTCCATGATTCTTTTGGGAAAACTCTCTGTATTCCCAGTAATGCATGAGGAAGTCACACAGGGTATTTAAGAGGGACTTATATTGAAATTGTTCTTGAATTTTTGTTCAGATGAGCACAATGTGAAATAGGAAACACTTACTAAATGTGCATCAAAACTCACCGTCCTCATGGTGGACTTGCTCTTCTGAAAAGATACAAATTCAGTGAGGAATCAGCTTGATCCTGTTTCAGTTCTAGCAGTAAAATTCATGATAATAAGCTGTACCATCCTTTGGCATCTAAGATATATTTTTCAAAATACAGAGCTATGTTTTTGGATTTAAAGCAGAAGTTTTAAATGAAGTAAATAAGAAAAGAAAGCCAGTGGCCACATAGTACCATTCTAATTCTCTGCAAAATAAATGCCAAGGAAAATGAAGCGTGGTTTTCTGCTTGTTTAATCCAACATTTGTAAATACAGCAAGACTCATTAGTTTTAAATGAAACAAGGTGGTGAGATTAAACTTTGTAAGGTCACTAAAATTCTAATCAACAAAAGAAAGCATGATTATTGCTACTTGTCTACAAGATGCAAAATATTTGTTGTCAGGCAGCAGATGTGTTTGGTCAGCAAATGAAATGGTCTCAGATATATTTTTATGGGTCTCCTACATAGGGAAATTAAGAAAGATTTGTTTTCCCCAACTTTCAGAATAGGTTTCTTACGAGTAGGTAAAATACATCCCTGTAAAATGGATTAGCTACTGAGATGTCTTACAAGTATGGGGATATTAATAGTGAGCAAGAGGCAACTTTATCACTTAATATCAGGCATGACTGTATAGCAGCAAAAATTGCAAGAAAAAAGAACCTCATCATGGAAAAAAAACTTCAAAGATCACTTTCAGATACCTGAAATTTGCTTAGAAGATAATTACTTTGCATTGAGCAAAACACTCTGTAGCTGAGTAATAAAGCACGTGTAGAAAGGCAAAAATAGCAAAGCAGTACAAAGACTTCAAGATAGATTGAATCAGGAGAACAATCCCGTCTCCATGTCTTCCATTTTACCAAGTCACTTGGGAAAAATCCTTTGTACAAAGATATACAGTTCTACATTTGGGAGCTTGATGTATGCACTCATACTGTCAATAAAGAAAAAAATCTCTTTCC
>NW_005054332.1:6477445-6478163 GCF_000277835.1 Geospiza fortis
AGAACCTTCACAGAAGGGATATACTTTGCTACTGGCCTCCAATATATGTCTTTGAAATTATGCCTGTGAGAGAGGAAAAATAGAAATGCTATTAAAATAAAAAATTAAGGTCATTGAAGGTTATTGAAAATTTAGCTAAGCATCTTCCAAATATAGTTTAGTAAAACTTGCCCTGTGCTCTCAACTAATGGTCTCATCCTAGTGCATTTCTGTAAATTTATACATACAGAATTTAAAGACTCTAAAATTAAGAACAAACAGTGGTTGCTATAAACCAGAAGTACTTGTTGGGTTGCAATAACTATCTGATGTCAAAAGAATATAATGATTTGTATTATGCTTTCATAAACTTTCCTTTCAAGGGTAAAGGTTCTACTTTGTGACCTAATATGATGTTAAGATACAAATAACAACATATGTAAAAATATAGTTATGGAAATAGAGAATAGTAGGGAATTAATGGCAAGAACAAAACCCGTAATGTTGTACTCTTGAATCAGATTTTTTCCACAGAACTAGGACACATTCTAATTTATTTTTTCGTATTTCAGAAATTATAACATTAAACATGGTGTTTTGATTTTGTGACAAGACACATTATATCCATTTATTGTAATTTCAAATATAATGGATCAGTTTAAGAAATCTGATTTCTTTTGTATGTTTGAAGTTTGGTGCCTGATCATTTAATGTACTATTTTCCAGCTTTTGTAGGGAA
>NW_005054332.1:6478173-6482815 GCF_000277835.1 Geospiza fortis
AAAAAAAACCAGATTTCCCACTAATCTTCTCCTAAAAATTCATGATTTTATAAGACTGTATATTTATTTTTACAGGACTATGTCTATTTGTGTCCTCTTTTCCAAGACAGTCTTTATGTAGAACATTTCCATAGCTGTAAGTATCCTTTTCACATTTTTCTGTATCTTTCCTAGATCTTTCAGAGGTGGATGAAGCATTTCAAAGCACAAATCTCCTTAGAAAGGAGTATGATAACCTGAATGGTTTCTTCTATTAGATCTACTCCCAATTCCCTTTTTTAAGCAGTTAGACATGTGAAAGTGGGCAAGGTGAATGGATAACATAAATCAGTAATATATATATGAGGAGATAGGTCACACAGGGATGATATTCTTCTTTGGCATAACACATGTTCACAGCAATAACAAGAATCCAAGTCACTCTGACGCTCTCACTGCCACACCTCAGATCAGGCTGGAATCACAGGGCTGATGCTCACATGCAGTGAAGACTGAAGAGTTAGAGCCAAAACGCAGACTTGGAATACAGAAGCATCACTACCAACTTTAAAAAATATGTATGAAGGCTTTCATTTGAATTACTGTCAAGTATCTCAGAGCTTTCACTGAGTCTCAGATGCAGTAAAGCCTTAAATATATGTCTAAACTTAAAAATGGAGGCAAACATTAGCTTTAATGCCCAAGGTTCTGAAAAGGAAGGGAGGCTTATGCGGAGGGACCTTTCGCTAGTCTAACTAGTAATGGGACCAGAAATGGATTTTGCACTTGAAAGTCTGTCTTTCCCTAATGTATCACTGGGTTTATCAAAAGACATTCCTTCTCTCTGAATAGCTTGCTTAACTTACAACTTAAAGATGCCAGCAATTCTGGTGGAATCAAAAAGATATTTACATTCAAATGCATATATTCATGCATTGTCAGTATAATGCCATCTAAATTATACCTGACTCTAAAACAGAAAGTCAACAGCAACCTTGTAAAGTGAGATCACCTCTCTTCTTTGATAATTATTTAAAAATGCAATACCTGCATGTCAGGGCATAATTTCCACATTATGGTTGCAGGCAAATCAGGTTTATAAAACCAAAAGGCATGCTTGATGTAGTCTCAAATTGTCAGGCAAATGCAGTCTCCTATTTCATGGTCCAACTTCTCCTAAAGACAGAAGACACTTTGTGAATCAGAATTGTGTTTGCTTTTCAGTGATGGAGCTTTCCTCAGACACGCTTCCTTGAAGCAGGCTTGAGTTGAGCTGATGTTACTGGCTTCTCACACTTACAAGTGCCAAGGGGGAAAAAAATTTAAAAGTTGTACATTTAAAAGTAGCATGCACCATTAAGCTGAGTCTACTGTTGTGGAGATGTGTGAATTGACTGATATATTGACACGGCGCTTAGTGCAGCAGAGCAGACCTGCACGTGGCTTGGGAATCAAATAGGGAGGGGGAGGAGAGCTATTTGTTTTGCTATGTCAAACCATTCTGCTGTCTCTGAAAGGAAACTCATTTTGGGATAATGGAAGAACAGGCATAGAAACTCAAACAATAGTTGCTGGATCTTAAAAGACACTCACATGTAATTTATTTCCTTCCTTTTCTAACAGACTGTTATGCAGTAAAGTGTCCATAGTGTTATTAAACTTATGTATTCAGAATATTATAAAAGAAAGTGAAGCATCTTCAAGCTGACAGGCACCTGTATTGAGAACAGCCAGTGTTTCTTTTCTTGATCCCAAAGATGCTGTTTTATGGCTCAAATTTTTACTTCATTTTAAGAAAAGCATCTCTTCATTGTGTATGTTTACAAGAACCTCATTTTGTCTACATTCTCATTAGGTTTATTTTGTCATTAAGAGTGCAGAATGAAAGGTATTTCACATTTGCATTGGTGACTTCAAGATGAGTTTTTCAACATCAATCTTATTTGACATCATGTTATCTGCACTCCTTGATCAACCCTTCATGTGGAATCCTTTCATAGTTTTTAGTGCTGTTGATGAGATGTGGGAACTGTAGAGAAATGAGCAGCTTTTTCCTTTATGGTTGTGGCTATTATTGAGGCAGCTAAAGTAGGTTAAAATTGCTACATGATATTAGTAAGAAAATGCAACAATTTTTCTGCTTACTCTGTTGAGTGATTCCGTATTGTAGTATTTGCATTGAATGTAAATATATTGGAGCCACTCTTTTCCACTCTTGGACTATACAGAGAAATACTGTTAGAAAGACTGATAGGCAGAAAAACAACAGAGAAACATAACAGGGAAAGCAGTTTGCACTGTAAATATTATATTATTGTGCCAAAAGATAATTAAACTGAAATTATCATCTCCTTAACATAATAAAAAGAGCATTGAGTATTCTATGGAGCAAAGAGGTATTTTTGGCATCTGGCTACAGCTTCTCAACAGACCTACTATATAAAATAAGTACCAGTTCAGGAGTGCTTGCCAAAAACATTGTGTTAGAATAATGTTGGAAATTTATTATTGTTGTTATTGTTGCTAATAATATTATCAGCATTATTTTTTTAAAAGGTTTACTTGTAATATAGCAGAGATAAAATCAGGAAGAATAAGTTGTACAATGCAGGTGGCTCCCTAAGGCTTGATTGTTACCATTCACTTATACTTTTAGACTGAAAAATTTTTACTGTCAACATTTGTGGGGAAATTGGAATTGTCTTATAAAGACAAAAAAGTTTCTAAAGAAAAAATGTAAGCTACTGATGTTGAGAACAGATTGTCCCATTCTGCTTTCTGTCCTCTCTCTTTGGTTTCTTATTTTTTCTTTTTACAATAGGTGACAAAATATTATGGTGTCCATGAGGAGAACGTCAACAATTACCAGAAATAAGAGTTCTTTCTCTTCATTGAGTGTTGCAATTAATCTTAACAGAAGAATGCAATGAATCATACATTAAATGGCTTAGTAGGTTAAATAAAAACTGGGCAGTAACTAAAAAGAAGAATAACAGCATAGGGAATGAGACTGGTGCAAATAAATAGCAGAAGAATTTAAACAGAAGCTACCACTTTGATTTGGCATCAAAAATATAATATAACATGAAATTGACGGCAACTTTCAACTTTGCTCCAGAAATGAACTGGATACACTCTTCATTTTGGGCCAGCTGATCCGAATGTAAACCAATCTTTTTGAAAAACTAAATACATAAAAGAGTATTTAATTCACAACTGAAATCTATACCAAGGTTTAGATGTCTTTCCTTTAATGGAAAAATGATTGCAAAAAGATATTGTGAAGCACTATTTGACACTGAGGTCATGCTACTCACATACATTACACACAAGAAAGGACTCTTTATGCTTACTTACTAGAAAAGACTTGTAGTTACTGCTTGAAATGATTAAGGTACTCTTTTTAAAATGCACTTTTGCCTATCAAAATTATTTCATTAAGCCAGAGTGCCATAGTACCACACAGCTGTAATTCAAATTTGTTGCCACTGAGGCAATAAAAAGTGCTTTTCTTCTTTGCCTTTTTTTTTTTTTTTTGTGTGTGTGTTAAGCAGATTTACTCTTCAACAGTGAAGCTTCAGTGGATGATTATGACATCAAAGTGTGACAGACAGTGATTATGTACTGAAGGGGGAAAAGATGGATAAATACAGACATTTAATTCCCTTAGCTTAAGGAGATATATTCCTGGCTAGTAGGAAAAATAAGTATTCCACCTCTATTTCCTTTAGGCAAAATCAGGTATGGATTCAACCAGCTTGCCTTGTCTAAAAGTTTTACTTTTAAAAAATTTAATTGTAAGTTAATTTCATTTCTTTAAGCATAATTTCAATAAGTTTTTTTTTTTCTTTACTTGGAGGCTTACAACAGATAGCTTGTTGTTCTCCATTCTTAAGAGCTCATCTATGATTGTGCCTAGGCATGACTTTCCCTGCCACTGCAGAAAAGGCATAAGACTATGAAATCAATTTTGAAAGGAACATACTAGATATAGTGTCCAAGGAATGTAAGTAATTTAACAATGATTTAAGAACATTAGGCTTCCTCTGGAATTGGGAATTACTTTTTCTATGTAATTCTCAAAAAAGAAAAGAGAATACATAAAACTTGATGTAAGAAACACAAAATTTGATACAGCGACCACTGAAGGTCCAGGAAAGATTTTTTGTTAGATTAGGAGTTTGTTGCAGGTATAACAACTCCATCATTCTGATGTTTAACCTATACTAACAAAATGTTTGGGTTTGATCTTGAATTGCATGAAATAAGCAAAGAAACCAAATTCCTGTCAGCCCTTAAAGGAGACACAAAAAATACCATAGATTAAATTCAAAACACTTTTTGTCTTTAGTTCAGAAAAATTTATTCCATTAAAGGAAGGAAAGGAGAAAGATGGGAGCAGTGGAGGAGTTGTGGATTTAGTTACTGAGGGGGGTGGGAAAGACATCAGAATAATCCTCTTGATCTAGAGCCAGTGTATATAATTTAAGTGTCAGACTTTAGGCACATTCTCTTTAATGAAGAATTTTTTAATGGATAAAAAGCAAAACAGTAAATCCAGTAGATTATTTGCTTTTTATGTTGCTATTTCTTTAAAATCCTGCACTTTAAAAAATGTTATCCCTGGTTTCCTCTTACACATAGTGAAATAAATACAATTGCT
>NW_005054332.1:6482858-6512221 GCF_000277835.1 Geospiza fortis
CATCTTTTTTGTGAAGAACAGATGAGTAGATGACATGAGGACAGGAAAACAGGGGTATAAGTTTAGAGTTAAAGCTGAAATTGCTGAAACTGTCTCTTGTGTGCTGAGATTTGCGTTGTTGTGTTAGAAAGCAAAAAAAGAAAAGGGGAAGTTTCCAGTAATACGTCGATGTCGAGAAGCTGGGAGAAAATCCTGCCTCCACAGAAATCAATGGCATACAGCTATTGATTGCAATGAAACCTAGTTTTCATCTAAGTTTTTGCCAGCTAGCAATGATGTGTCCAGCTCAAACACTAGACATTGAATCATTCTTCAAGATATATATATATATTCTGATTTTAGCTTAAAACTTGTTGATGAAAGCCTTCTCTTCTGCTTCTAGAAAACAGCTATATTAAGTTTTTAACTTATCAGCCTGCAAAAGGTGTCTGTTCATGTTGTTCTTGTAGGTTTGCAATTTTTCTTCTCCTCTTCCTCCTCTTCAACCTTATTTCCCCTCCTGGCTGAAATTTTGAGGTCTTTTCCTGCAGTGACATAAATAAGAAAAAAAGCCACAACATTCCAAATGAACTGCTTCTGAACAGTAAGGTCATATCATACAGCACAGAGTATCCTGACTCTAGACTGTCATTCTATGCAGCTGGAAATTCTTTGACCACTGAACACTGGACTTTTTTCTAGCAGTTTATGAATGGCGGTGTTATACACATTGAAGTGTTTGAGTGAACCTGCAGTTGGGTGAGTTAGTAGTCCTGCAGAATAAATACAGTCTAATCTAACACTCCTTGAGAGACATGTTTCAACACTGCCTGCAAAACACACCAAATGGGGGTTTTTTGTTAAACAAAGAGCATAGAAACCACTAATAGTCTGCTTTTATACCTTAGCTAGAATTAAGAGCCTCCAAAGGACCAACTCAGAAGCACCCTCTAAAGTCCTGCATTGCCTGTGATATTCACTGGGCTGATTGCACAAATTTCCTACACAAATCACTCTATCATGTGGGAATCTGAATTAAGAATTTGAATCCCTATATTTAGATGCCTGGAAGGCATTTATAGAAAACATGTCATAATATGCACCTGGTATCTTCCCAAACACACTTTTGCCATCATTATATATTTAGGAAAGATTTTTTAACTAATGGTTTTAGACATGTAAACAAGTCAGTATCTTTTTCTAAAAGATCAGGACAGGAATAATAAATCAAAAAGCATTGAGGTGTTAAGAGAGGAGATGCTATGAGTTATTGCAATGAGCGCTGAATGATATGCATGCATTAGGAAGACATCTCAGAAAGATTAGAGCATATAGCTCTGATTCATTTTAATGTAAGTCTTTATATTTAAAAAATAGGGTTTTCAGGGGAGAGAAAGCAAGCACTGTTGCTTGTGTAATGTATTAAACCTGTAACATTTTTCATTCTTGCTTTGCTACCCCTTTTATTTTTATTTTTTTTTTATAATCTAGCTTCTAAAAATGTTAAGAAATCTGGCAGACCTCATGGAATTCTGATTTTAAGAACACAAAACAGGAAGCTATTTTGAATGCTCCCTCTTGAGCCATCTTTGTGCTGGCAGCACAATGCCTGTAAAATCCACCTGCTGGAAGTCGGGTGGTTTATGCAAAGGGATGTCATGGTAATTTGGAAACTGCTGAATACAGAGAGAAGCCTTTTCCTGCCCCCAAACCTGCCACACCAGTTTTTCTAGCTCATTACATGCCAAAACTTTTGATTGATGTGCTCACTTCAGTCATGGGTAATTTTAACTCCTATATTAAGTAGCTGCTGCTTCCACTCCATTATATTACCTTGTATGGGGCAAATCAGAGCTCAAGCTTGGGCTGTATTGGCTTGACCTAAAAGGCAGAGTAAGTCTTTGTTCAGTTTTGTGTAGGCAGCAAGCCAATATTTCAAAACAACTTAGACAATCACTCTGCCTTTTCTTAATTGTCACATTCCCTTGAAAATGGAGCTTTTAAGGACTCCTACATAGCATTTTTTTGGAAGCCCTGAAGAGATCAGAAAGTTGGTAGAGGCTTTCTAGACATGAACACAATTTTTTTTTCATTACATTTAAGCAAAATATTAAGTTTAGCACAGAATAACTTGTGACTGCCTTGCACTATTGTCAGTGGGATGGAATTCCTACTTTGCACAGCCTTGTTGCACAATTCCCTGGATAGATTGGGGACTGAAAAGAGCATGAACAGAAACATTGGGTGTTTTCTCAGAAAAGATCAACTGCCTACAGTCCTGTAGAAGTCAGGCTACACATAAACAGGGAAATGATGACCTAAAATAAAATTTATCTGTTTCATGGCTCTTTAAAATTAATCTTATTGAAATTGACTGTTTAGATTCCCTATCTTGCAAAGAGAAAAATATCAGTCTCTCAAGTTCATCTCATCATTAAATTAGTGTATAGAATGGGAGACATTTAAATGGCTGTGAAGGGCTGGGAACTGATATATGTAATGTTTCTTAAATCTGATCTCCACCCTCAGGTTTAGGGCTATATATCATTCAGTCACCTAAAGATTTGAGATTGATATAGAATATAAGATTTTAGACTGCAAGCAGATTCTCCTTTGTTAAATTCTGTTTCAGATACCACTACAGGGAGGAAAGCTCTTAGTTTGAGATGTGGCTTGGCTTTAACAATAGGATAACTGAGAGGAAATAGTCCCCCTAAATAGTTTTTGGATTTCAATTTCTGCAGTAGGTATGCAATTTAAAGATCCATGTAAAGCTATTTGGTGGAACATTAAACATTCAAGCTTCTACCACTGCTTCACTGATTAAGTTCAAATGCACATTTCAAATATAACTGTGTAGATATTGTTGGTTGCTGACAAAGCACATTTAATCAACTGCGTTGGTTATAAGTACTGAAGACACAAATTATAAATGTGCATAGTCATGCCAGAACCCATTTTACTCTTATTTGTACGGCCCAGACCTAGACATTTAGCATCTTCAAAGCTATCTTTTGGATGGATTACTTAGGAATTGTACAAACACCTAAGATTAAAACCACAGTAGAGTACAACAGAAGGAGACAAAAGCTTCACAAGTATTGATATATATGAATCCTTGAGCTAATTATGAAGATATACTCGTCTTGGAGCTGATTTTTTAATCCTCAGAAATAAACAGATTTTTTCTGAGACTAGTGAATCTCATTCTAAAATAGTCAACTAATACACACCAAGATTAGTACTTTCTACAATTACTGATTGTCTCTGTCTGAAAGAAAGGAAGACCATTGTGTACAGCTTGGAGTATTTTTCCATACTGCTGATGCCCAGAGTAAGATACGATGAATCCCTTCTGAAGATCCTTTAAACCAAGTGCTGGAGCTGGTAACCCAAGGGTTTCGGTTTTTGACTTCAGCGTCGTAGAAAATTGTGATCTGCCTGCTGAAGTTACTTCCCAAGGTTCATTCTTCTCCTTTCCTAAAGTTTATTGTCTTTGCAGTGGGGCGGGTGACCTAAAGTGTTATATTTAACTGGCTTTAATTTCAGTTCACAGAACTGCATATAATAATTTAAAAGAGGACACAGAAGTTTTCCTTGAAGAAAAGGGACAATTAAGAAGTAATTAAAGGACTTCTCTTTGATTTTTATATATTTGAATAACTGGAATTCACCATCTTAGGAACCTGAAGAGGTCACAGACTGTAACATATTAAAACATGGAGCACACTTGAACATGGACGTCTACTACCCACTAAACATGAGGGTTGACGCAGGCTTCAGGACCACACGAGTTTCTATATTTTAGTATAGAACAAGAAGAATACCTTTGGGCATCCACAGGATTTAAATAAATTTTCATGGAACACATTCTCTTCTTCTCTTTTTTTCAGGGCCTCATGACATAGCCTCAAGTTTTACCAAGATAACAACAATTTTTAAGAGCATAAGTCACATCCCACCTATTTTTGCAGCTATGACATGAAAATAATAAGTAAGAGAAACCTCTTCAGTCTGCTGTATTCCCCTTCTGACATTTTTTTGAATTTTCAAGCCTTCTGTTGACATGGGCCATTTCCACCCGGAATGATTTTTTTCACCTATTTCAAATAGGTGACCATTTAATGGTAGATTACAATAATTTGATACTCAAAAGAAAAAAAAAAAAAAAAAAAAAAAAAAAAAAAAAAAACAGGAAAGTGATGTTTTTATTTTAGAATTCTGGGAGATGAGAATGGACACATAATTTCATTAAATCAGAATAATTTTTTAATATTTATGTATATAAGGTATAAAATTTTAATATGATATGTAAAACAAAACACAGGAAAATTCACTCCAGAAAATGTGCAAGGAAACTTTAAAAGGCCTTACACTGACTTTTAACTCTGGAAAAGTCACAGTGTAGAAGGAGCCATTGTTTACATATAAGAATTTAAGTTTAAAGACAATTCTAATTTTCCTTTGACTTAGAGATGTTGAATTAGTTTTTGAAACACCCCTTCTGGTAACACAGTAGATTTTAAACTCTTTTATTTAAAGGGTTTTCTTTTTTCCTTTTCTTTCCAAGAGCTTTAAACTCTCAAATCATCAATGTGCCCCCTGAGGATTTTTTTCTCTCCTTCTTCCACATCTTAACTTTTACATGTTCCATTTTGTTGTCTGATTAAATCATTCTGCAAATCCTGTTTAAAGTGCCTTTCTTCATAGAGATTCAAAGCTTGATGTAAATACATCATACTTGTAAAAAGAGAAAGCAGCTAATACAGTCATGCCTACACTCTGGAGGAGTGCATCTGAACTTCAGGCACAGTCTGTGATTTTTGACAGGTATGTTTATGGCCTTCTCTGCTCTTTAGCTCCAAAGTGCCATCAAAAAAATGTGTTTTTTTAGAAAATAGTGTACATTGGGATTAACAAACTCCTTTTTTTTTTTGCTATTGCACAGGGGTTTTTATATGGGAAGCTGTGGTGATACTCTTATTCTGGGTTTAAATTAGGTTTGGTTCAATTTAATACATGGGCACATCTGTACTAGAAACACTCTACCATTATAGAAATACCAACAGAGTAAAGCAGCAAAGTGCTCCTAATGGAGTCATTATCAAACTGAATCTTTGTATCATTGTAATAAATTCACTGTCTTGAAGCAAATCAAGCTAAAGAACATTTTTGGGTTTTTTTGCTGGTAAAACACAATCTGTACTAGGAGTTTATATTAGGTCAGATGATGAGTTTAAGTTAGCTTTCTACAGCTTGGCTATTTGAACTGTAACAAAGTCTTTAAGGTAGACACAGTCTAGGTTAATTGGGAACCAGCTTGGAGGACATGGTTTAAATTAAACTTCAATAAACCAGTGTCACATTTTAGTGGATTAAAAAGTGGTTTAAATTTTCTGTAAGTGTGATGAAAAATGTCTTGTTTGTATATGCAACCTTTGCACAGTCTGCTGTCTCCTTACTAATTCTCCCAGTTCTATCTTGAAATGCATTTTATTCAAGCTCAGCTATCAGCTTTCCTTCAAGTATAGCCTTCATATATAAGCAAATGTGTGTCAAGCAATTTAGGAATATGCCTGAAAGAAATATGATTTTCCCTTCTGAATCAATCAATCCTCTCTTCTTCCTATACTACCTATACAATTCTTATAAATGATACCTTCACAATTCTACTGGGAGGTTAAGTAAGTGAAATGTTAATGCAGTTCTTGTATGAGAGAAAATACATGTAGATTCCCAGCGCTCTGTAATCATAATGCCTCAAGATCATATTCATATCCTTGAAATGCTGGCTGTGTATTACAGGGTATATTTCTTTTAAAAGATTAAAAACAAACAAAAAAGAAAAGAAGCAGGTAGAATTAATGCAGCGGTGCGAGAACCAATGTAATTAATTCACTGCAATTGGAACCTTGCAAAGGATTTACAAACAAAGGGGTGGGATTGCAATTAACATGTTCACTTGTCCCTGTGTAAGCCTCCCCTTTGATCTTTTCAGATGACAGAAGATGTGTCTTAGGAATTAGAATGTAATGCAGGCATCA
Organism: Geospiza fortis; assembly: GCF_000277835.1. Lineage (NCBI taxonomy): Eukaryota > Metazoa > Chordata > Aves > Passeriformes > Thraupidae > Geospiza > Geospiza fortis. The sequence goes on from NW_005054332.1 coordinate 6,488,882, forward strand.
GCCGTGATTGATGGAGGGGTATCAGGGCTGAGTGAGAGCAAGCTCTTCATGCAAGCAGGCATGTGCCACTGTATTTATTGCACTGCCCCTCCTCCCAGCTCCTTCCTGAAAGGAACCTTTTCACCTAGGTTTAGCTTGTCATTAGCGAGGGCACTACAGAGGAGTGGTTTTGTGTTTTAGTTATGGTCTCTGGAAGCTGTGTTCTGTCAGGTGCTCCTTTCTTTTGACCTACTTAAGATTGTAGTTTTGCCTTTAATAAGAGCACAGTGCCCTTTTCACAGGTTGATAGCCATGAATATAGATACACGCTGGGATAAAAAAAAATAACGTAGATATAAAATATTGAATATTTGGGTTCCTACCTCTAACCTGAAACAAGGCAGAGCAGAAATATTTTCTTTAGTTATATAAATAAAATACCTCAAGTAATGGAAATTTTTAGTTAGGCTTTGCACAGGTTCATTTAGCCTATTTTTTTTAAAATTAATATTAGTATTAGCCCATAGAGTATTTAATAAAAAAGAAGAATTATTGCTAAAAAACTCCGTCAAAAGAAATGGCTTCATCAACCAGTTTTTTCAGTCTTTGAGCATATAAAATGAAACAAGTCTCTAGAAGCATTACAGGTGCTTGCATCAGCGGTGCTTCAGGGCCATTGCTTAGACTTTTATATTTCCCCAAAATAATTTGCTAATGATTTAAATTATGCTTAAAAGGCAATAAAGGCAATGTGTTCATGGCAGTGGCTGTCGCTTTGTGACTGACCACTTGACAGTCATCTGCCTTCCAAAGTTATAGTCAGATTAATGACGTTGTACCACAAAGGCCTCATGACCTGAAGAAAAAGAGGCCTTTTAGTCTAAGTTCATGTGTGATTCTTCTGCTATGCAGCCTATGCATGAAGCTGCCTGATGCAGAAAAACCTGGTCCAGTGGAAGGGAATATGGAATAGGAGAATTCTGGAAGGAAGATGAAGTGCTCACTTTGCATACCAAATTCTTATTTTAGAGTTTTGTCACAAGAAACTTGCTTATGATATTTGTGTAGGCTGGTTTAGTCATTCCTACAATAGATGAGTCAACATAAAACATAAGAAAATGACTAATTTTCATTATATCTGTAACTCAATTATTATTCAAATAATCATATGCTTTATTGCATATCATGCATTATAGAATATTATATAAACATGGTCTTTCCTTAAATAATTTTAGTGATTTGTCATTTGGAATGTAAGGAAAGATTAAATTTTTTCTTAGTTTGAGAGAGGAAGGAAAAATCCTTCTGTTTTGCACAAAGTTGTCGAAGCAGTTTATATAAGACTTGTAAAATTTCTATAAACCTAAAATAACATTTCTGAAGCAACGGTGGCTGAACAGGAAATGTAGCAATAAGCAGGAATCAAACAAGTTAGAGCTTTTAAGAGTGGCACGTGTCTGCACTGCAAAGTGAGAATTCCCATGTAACAAAAGCAACTTTGTGGCATTAGTTATTTCCAGGATTTTGCCCTCACTAACTAGTTTCTTATTAAACTCTACCAACCTTCAAGGAGGTATCTCTCGGGTGGTGTATTACAAGAGCATACAGCGGCCTTTTGTAGACTAAATATAATTAGGGTGAGCTGATTGCTAAGAGAATTAGAGGAAAAGCATCATGAAAAAATAAAGGGAAAAAATGCCCCTATATTTTAAAAGCTTTATTTATTCAAAGCTGCATGTGAAAGTATGTATAAAAGTTTTAATAAGTAATCGCTAAGGATAGCAGATATATACCATACTGGTTAATTAAGCCATCATGGAGAAATTGCTGCAGTAAGCAGTCATTAGTGGCTCTCAACAGATTCACCTCTCCTTTTCTCTCAATTGATTCTACCAGACTTTTTATTACGGCTGAGAAAAAGCAGGAAAATATAATCTGTCAAACCTAGATCGGGAATGACAGTTGCGTCTGAGTGTAGCATATCTCATGACTTATTTAATTTATCAAAAAAAAAAAAAGAAGAAGAAATAGCTTAATTGGTGAGAAGTCAACAACACTGAAAATCTGGTTTTTCTGTAGCCTTTCAGAGTTTTGTTGAGGATTTCTCTCTTTCTTGCTGCTTAAAGTGGTTGAAAGGCAGAAATATTTTTCATGGAACGCTATTGTGGCTGATCCAAACATTTTCTGTTGTGGAATAAATACCCATATTCCTCCCCCTGCATGTCTGTTTTGCGGTCATGGTTTGTAGATGAATGAGATTATTCAGGGAAGTTAGAACAGTACATCTGACTCCATTTGATGCCACATAAGATTTAGATGTCAAAACAAGGTCTTTTTTAAGGAAAATGAAGATGCAGGGGGTGGGCAGTAGAGTGTACATAAGCTTGACTAATATAGAGGAATAAATTTGCTCTTCTGTGAGTGTTTTGAACTGTGCTTCTAAAGTAGGTTCTGCTCAAGGTTTAATTTTTAAGACTGAATGGGGAGGCTGTAAAGCTGCAGATCTTTAGAAAACTAGAAGAAACTTAAAGCACACATTCCTTGGTCTTCCAAAACCAGGCTGAACAGTAGTGTTCTCTGTCATCATCTGAGATCTGAGCAGTCTGATAAAGATTTCAGACCTGATAGGGATGTATCACATAAGGAGAATTTCAGAATTGAAACAAATTTTCATAAGTGCCATCCTTAGAGAACAAGTGTGTATTTTATTGAACACAGAGGAAATTTATAAAACAACCAGCCAACCAAACAAAAAAAAGACCAAAAAAACTGAGTATTTCTTTACTTATGTCTTCAAACCACTTTTATCCAGCATGTGGTTTTCCAGTCTGCATGTCATTTTTCATTATTGATTTCTTGAGCGTCTCACTTCCAATGGCAAGAACTGGTGATCTCTCTTCTGTCTCCCTCCCCTTCTTTTCTTCCCACTCCTTAACCCACCTCCTTCTTTAATTTCATATAGACTGTTTGTGTCTGTATGGAGGGGCTGGTATTTCTGTTCTCTCAGCTGTCCAGACCTGGAGAGCTATGGATGTGCAGTACAGTTTATCTCTCATCCCTGATCTCAAATATCCTTCCAAGAAGAATCTGGAGATTTAGGAAGGTAGTGTGGATTTGGGTTTTCCAACATGCACACATGTGATAGTAGCGGCAAGACTGAGGTCTCAATGTAATAAAGTTTGCCTGTTCTGCCTGTGCTGCCTGGACACAGTTGTATCTTCTAGACTGGCAGACTTCTGGATTAATGAAGAAGAAATCTTCGTCTACTGACATTACAATTCTTTCATCTCAAATCCTTTTTTTTCCAGGAGGAAGATCCACATAATTCTTCTTGATTTTCAGTGCATTAATACACATTTTTATTATTTCTTTTGCAGATAAAATCTTTTACAATGTTTTATAAGACATTAATAAAGACCTATATTCAGAAATTAACCAGGCCTAAGGACTGGAGTGGGTGTGTAAATTATAAAAATCTGAAAGTTTTTTTCCTTGGGTGAGTCATTCTCCATTCTATGCCCAAAATGCACAATAGATAGCATGACTGTGTCAACCCCTGCCAAACAGTTTGGATGTTACTGCCCTAATTCAGGTGATAAAAGAGTTTAGCTTGATAGTTAAACATCATACCAGGATAGGTGCTGTCAGAGACAGAAATAAATATAATCTGAATCTTTTTACTTAGTACTTCAAGGGCAGCCATAGTATTAATAGTTAAGCCCTAGTACGTGCAAACCACACATAGTGAAAAAGAAAGGCTTTGGAGGTTTTGGAGACAACCATTGTATAAGTATCAAGTAGAGACTTTGTTAGCTTTTGTCTTGGGTGGAGGCCATCATTGTTTCAAGAACTGATTAGATTTCCTATTGATTTCTTCATGAAAAGGCAGCCAGCAACCTCATCAGTTATACATTCATGAGTGCCATCTACTGGCACCTTCTCTAATACAAGCCCATTTACACATTTGCATGCATGTTTACATATTTATATGTGCACATAGGCAGACACACATATCTGTATATGCATTACACATGAAAAGGGGTCTATAAGTCAGGATTGCTATAACCAATTTGCAATGTGCATTCACCCATTTAAAGGCTCTCACCTCATTGTTACTGTGCCCAGGAGTTAAAACCAAGTTAAATTAGGAGGAATAATGAAGCCATTATTCCTATGAGACCATATCCTGTATTCTTAACCAATTCCATGCCCCCTCCCATATGCACAGAGCTCACAGATCTGAGCTCCCAGTCTTCCCAACGTCATCCCAGGCTCTCTGAATTGACCGAGATATAATTGTTCTTTCCTCAGAGGGAACAATAAATTCTGTTCTTTACTCTGTCTCCAGTGCTCACAAAAGTTTCAGAACACACACACCTTTGAGCTACCTTTCCTCTTCCTTCTTCTCAGACCTCACTGGAACTGATCACAGAGGACATAAACGTTACCAGGCAGACCAGTACATATGCAGAGGCTGTAATCCCATTTTGCTTTCATTTTAATTGCATTCATTTTCAAGTAGCTCATTTTAATTAATTGGTTGCCCTAATAATCATTAAACACAGATTGGCAGTTAAATAAATATATTATTTCTACTTCAAGGAGATTTAAAGGCTTTTTGGTTTTGTTTGGAGCTTGGAGGTGAATCTTCAGGCACTGAGAAATATACTGATGCCATTGGCATTAATATAAAAATGAACAGGTGAAAACGAGCACAGACTTTTGCTTTCAGGAGTTCAGACATGTCCCTTGTTACTTTGGCATTGCAAGTAGCATTCTCAGAGATTAAGCACACAGTGTTAAGTTCTGGCCAGCAACTAAGTTCTTTACAAAACAATGCTAAAGAGATGGCAATTTTCTCAAATTTTTATTCAAGATTAATCTTTACTATTTATTTCTCTCCCATGGAAAAATCTTTGTTCCTACCAGACAATGACAAATAAATATGAGAAAAAGACATCCACTCTACAGGCCAGGCAGGATAGTAGAAGCTACATATCTGTGTTCTGTCCAGGCAACACAGCGTAGCTACATACATTTACCACACTTCAATTACAAACTATTAAGCCAATAACCAAGCAATAATCATTTGTGCCTTTTTAATGTGGTCCCTGTCCTACTCCATGTGTTTCATTCTTCTATCAATAGAGGCCAAAAACAAAACAAAACAAAACAAAAAAAACCAAACCAAACCAAACCAAAACAAAACCTTAATAATTTAATCTTTCAGAGGTAAATTTTAATGATGAGCCTAGAACTCAGGCAGTGACTAAAGAGCTGTTGAACAACATTCAAAAAGGAAAAAAAAAACCCTTGCTGTTTATAACCATTTGCTAAACTGGAAAGCAGCAACCTTGGTATAAAATAAGAATCTATTGCAATCTATCAAGATCCAGACTCAAAATATTTTTATCCCTTTCTTTTTATTAAAAAATGCTTGCTACATGAAGACAATAAATTTTGATCTGGAATTTTCTAAAAAAAAGAATAAGGAAGCAACCCCTTGCAACTAAACAATGATCATTTTGAAAAATGAGTTTAACCTCGCGAATATGAGCAGTTCTAGGAAACTTCTATGTAAAAAACAAACACTAAAAAAGGGTAGAGTTCTCATATAATTTTAAGCTAATATAAAATATGGAAATACAATAAATAATGGAAGTAAAAATCAAAATATATCAGCGTATGCACATTTCCCTCCTTTCCCTTTCTCTTACAGTTTTATTTTTATTTTAAACCTCTATCTATTTTAAATTTTATGAAATCTCTTCTTTTTTACTTTTGAATTCACTGGGTGCTTTAACTTTTGGCTACTTCTAATACTGTGTTTAGGAGTTTTATTTTCTTACAAGATATCTGTCTCATCTTCTGAAATATGTTACATTTCACGTTTTCATTTAATTTTAAATTAGATCAAAACAGAGTAGAAATATAAACTAAAATCACAATGTGTTTTCCTGCTAGAAACTTTCTTTTCTTTACTTTTTTCCCTATAGTCCAGGTGTTATTCTTGCCCTATTTAAATAGTCACAAATTATAAACAAACAGATAGAAAACAGGTGCAAGTGGTTCTCTGTAAAGCTGAATTTGTGTAAGATATATCCACTTCACTAACCCTCCAAATCAGCAAGTATTAATGATACTAGAGGTCAGTGGAAACAGAACTATTGATTTTGATGAGCTTTGGATTAAGATGAAAAGAAACTGAAAGTTTTAATAGGTCATTTCTCATGGGGGGTGGAATAAGATATTCAGCTACTGCTGAATCATAAATAAGGAACAATATCGTGATTTATTGTTTAACTCTATCCTGACTTGAAAAGATAAGAATTTTGATGGAAATAGGTTTTGGAGCATAATACGTAAAAAATCCCAATGGTACAAAGCCAATTCCATGCATTATGTTTTTGAAAATATGAAAACAGTGAAGAATTTCTCACTTGGTAAAAACATGCTCATTAGTTTACCTCAGAGTGTATTTTAATAATTTACCTTTATTCTATAGTTGACTAGAGACAGCAGATGATTTCTGCTTGTTGTAACAAGAGATAACCCATCAGGCTAAATTAATAATATTTTCCATTACAGTTGATTATAGCATCTCATAGTTTTCTAAAAATTACTGGTTTTCAGATTGAAATTTTGTAATTTTGTTGTCTCTGGATACGATGTTTATTGGTACTGCCATTATTCTTATTACTGGCTTCTATTTTCTGTGTGAAGATCATTTATGCAAGATGTTTGACAAGTTTTGAAAGATAACCAAGACAAAAAGGAGGATAATAATGTTTTATTTAATGCAAATATTCCTATTTTTAAGATTATTTAACAGCTTTAATGCCTCAAATAAGGACAATAAAATTTTAATTTTCCACTGCATTTTATTTATTGCAAGTCTATTTGAATGTTCTCATAAAAAAACATAGGGTAAAAATCTGAGAACAAGTAACATAATACATAATACTAGATTGTGCTGTTTGAGAAATATTATCTGAACCTGTAATTAAAGGCTGAAATAATGAATACATGCAAAGACAATGTTGAAGTTATATGTACTACAGAGCAGACTGAACAGCTATTTGGAAGTAGCACCATACAAAAAGGAATGCATAATTTGATCTGCAGTAGAACTAATCCAAGGATAAAATGAAAAGGAGTGCGCTGCAGTTTTGGCAAAAAAAAGTCCAAGCTATTAGTAGAGTGTATTTTCTACCTAATAATAAGTTATCATAAAGAATATGTGATATAACACTTAATACTGAAACCTGATTCATATTTTTACATCAATTTGGGGGATAGTTTGTATTTCTGGTCATACTTAAAACTTCACTAAAATGTTATCAATTGATGTCTTCTTAAATATTCCCAAATGAATTTTTTTTAACCTTCCTTTCTTTATTCTTCCCTTTTCTCCTTCTTCTTTTTTTTCCCCTCAATTCAATTTGCACTTTTTCTTTGAAGTTTACTCTCTGCCTTTAATTACCTTTGATGGACTGGTAAGACTCTTGCCACGGAGCAGTTCATAGACTTAGGCTAATATATCATAGATGAGAAATCTTCTGCTTGAAGCACCATTTTAAAGCACCATTTAAAACTGGAAGGACACATCACATTGACATACACTCAATAATAACATTTCACAGCTTTTAACTAAGCTGGTAGGCATGCTTTTTTTTACCCTTTTAAAAATTTTTTTCTCCTCTCAGAGACAGCTGCCTGTTCCTGTTCATGCACGGCTTCTGCCAGTACTCTGATGTCTTTATTTAGGGAATTATAAAGAATTGCTTGGAGTCTTCTGCAGTTTGAAAATCTTGCCATTGAAGGGGAGGAGAATAAAACTTATTCAGAAGACAGATGACAGCTTTTCATCTGGGGATCATACAGAAGGATGCTTCCTTCTATAAAAATAGATCCTGAAATGTTGTTTTCTCCTCACATTTTCAATGACCAATCATTCTTAAAAAAAAAGAATACCCTTAAAACTGTGAAGTCAGCTGAATCCTACAATTCTCATTCAGCCAAACTGGTATTTTTTTACAATTATTACTATTTGACACAGTAAGGCATGCAGAATTGGCTCCTAAAAGAAACAGATTGTTCTCACAGCCACCCCTCCCATCCTTCACGAAACAATACCAGCCTGAGTCAAATCAGCTTGCACTAATTTTGTTCCATAAAGAGACCATTTGAATTGTATTTGTTGACAGTATCTTTTTTTGTCTGTATCAGAAAACCAACCGAATAGAGGAACATTGTGATCATTATTAAATAAACTGTCATCCTATTTAACTGAATGGAGTGATTTAAATGTCACTATAATGAGCTGTTTGGAGTTTATTTTTTAGATTATAATCTGTTAATTAACAATTAATGTGTGCTTTTAAGACATAGCCCACTGCAGGAGGTACTGGTGAGGCATTTTGCCTCAGCAGGAGTGCTAGGCAGTAGTTAACACAAAATAAGCAACCGGGACAGATCCTCAGCTGGTTAGGATTTAACTTTGTGTTTTCTAGAGTACAAAAGAAACTAGACTTTCATATGGAAATAGGTCACGGAAGTGTCTTTCAGCAAGTGGGGAAAGGGTAGGGCTGTAACTTGTGAGGGTACTAGGCAATTGTATTCCCTGGGGACGGAAAAGTGGTAATGCTGCAGTTTCATTAGCAATACAGACAAGTGGGGATGAACCATTTCGCTGACCTGCTGCTACCAATTATAGCGAGTACTGAAGGATCACAGATCACGCCGTTTGCCAGAACAAGTGTTTCAAACATAAATAAAGAACAAAGCAAGCAACACTTGTACTTACAGGTTGGCACTAGGGGAGTTATAAAGATTATCACTCTTATTTACTTCCAGGTCTTATGAAGGGTTGATGGCCTGGCTGAAGTATTTCTGTCCCTGGAACAGTCAGCTTCAATTGAGCTGGTTTGTCATGCAGAAACGTGAAACAAATATGCTGATATTTACTGGGTTAACATAAAATTATTCTTTTAGTCTAGTTATTACTAATCATGCTCTAGTGTGGTTGCCACTGGTCTCTATAACACCAAAAGCTTTTCAATCCTCTAGAGACAGAAACCAGAAATTTTAATTTAAAATAGATGCACACACCCCAATCCATTCTCCATGTAGATAAAACATGGTTCTGCAGTTTTAGCAATTTTGTTCAAATTCTAAAAGCCACAATATTATTGAGAAAGGTTTTCTGATTTTTTTAAAGTGTATTTAGTGAATAAAATCAGTGGCCACAGGTTCATCAGTTAATGAGGTAACGTCAGATCTTTGAGATTACACAGCTGGCATTTTTTTATCTCACTCAGCTTGCACTTCAAATGTATTGGTACTGCTTGCTTGTCCTGAAGAGTTAGAGGATAGCAAGTGCATGCATTTTGTAAATGAAGAGCTATCAGACATTAGAACTAGAATCAAATTACCCAAATTACAAATATGTTTAACTGCATGTAGAGGGATTGTTTTACACTGTAGATAAATATCTTTTTATACTGGTGTGTTCATCAGCAGATTTTTCTTGCCCTTTTCTTTCCTTTTTTTTTATGTTAGTATTTCGAGAAATATCAAGCCCAACTTAGTAACAAATAAATAGTATATTTGCTCCACAAAATCTCAGTGTGGATTTGCAGCTGTACCTGGCACTCATAAAAAGATTTTCTCTATGCTGTACACAAGTTTCCAGCCACCCAAAGGTTTTCCACACCCTGCCTACCTTTACACAGTTATGTGCCATCATGGACCCATAGTGGATAATTTGCATTTTTACCCTGTATTTTTTATGCCTCTTGACTTATATAAAACTTTTTTCTTCAGCAAATTTGAGTTTCCTGATATTAAGTCCCTGTCTAAAGTCATCACCATATTCTACGTTGTGTTTTTTTCTGGTTCGTTGCCAAAAATATATATTTTTAAATACAGTTGTAAGCAAACAAAATCAAGGTGAGATGAAGAAGTTCAGTACAGAGAAACAGAGAACTTGTTAAAGGAAAAAAAAACTTATCTGAGCTTAAAGGAAAAATAATGCAGAAAGGGAAGTAGACCAAGGAAGAGGAAAATATCTTCATCAAGATATTTGGAATCATCATGGCTTTAATTTGAACAGAGCCATTATCTATGCTAGCTGACACAGGACAGCTTGTGTTCATACCACCACAGTCTCCCTAATTAATGAGAACTGCTGGCCCAGAGTAGCTACTGACCTGTCTCCAGGAAGCCTGGAGGAGAGAGTGCTGCTTGGCTTCAGCCAGAACTGCTCAGGAGCTGGGGCTAATGATGTGAGACCACAAGTGAAGGAGAGTTTCTGAGAGGATAACTATGTGTGATTCGAGTTTTTTTTGTGGAGCTGCAGGTACAGCTCCGCACCTTCTCTGACAAGCCCCTGTCTCACCTGTGCTGTTCTGAGGTTGGAATTAAACCAGCTCAGGTGCTTTCTGTTTGAGATCACATGTGCCTTCAAAGCAACGCATAGGATACATCCTTAGTATCTTCATTAGTAAATGGAACATAAACACAGTGCCAAACTAGACTGATGGGGTATCTTATGTATTCCCTATTCCCTCATGTAAAATTTGACTTTTTTTCTTTAGAGAGGAAAAAAACCATATTGTATCAGAAATAGCAATTACAATTAATGATTCTACCAAAAAATTATGTATTTTTATTATTATTATTATATTAAGTTATTGTGTTTTTTCTTTTCCTTACCAGAAAGTCTGAAGCTACACTGAACACATGATTATTTCCAGCACTTTGCTTATCACAATGCAGTTTTCAGACAAATAAAATAACAATTTATTCTCCATTCACTACAAAGGGTAAATTCAAAGATAACAGTGGCCTGGGGATTTAGAAATTGTGCTAAATTCATATGGTAATGAACATCTGTGGTGTCTTGATGACTCACTTGCTCTAAAGGATACAATCCTCAGGTTTCACTATTGTCTTTGAAAACTTGCAGGAAGTCCCACACGGAACACTGATGACAGACAACATGGGATGGTTTACATGGGATGGTTTTAAGCAGACTCCCAGTAAGACAGAGGGCAATGCTAGGCTATATCCCAGTGTGATACAATGGCTAACGTCTAAACATGGAAAATGTCTCAATATTTTAGTGCTTTAATGACATCATAAAACATTAATGAAAATATAACTTAATGAATTACCCTGATTGCTGTTGTATTTTTTTGCCTGTTTGTTTGCTTTTCTCCATTTGCTGAAGTGGCACAAATCAAGCCACCTGCTAGGAAACTCTCCTCTGAATGGCTTAATTCCTTTCTTTTGCCTTTCCTCCCACTCCTCCCTTGACAGGAAAGACTTTTTTCAAGTGTGTTCTGAGAATTTCAGAGTATACTTTCCTAATCAGCTGTGTTAAGACACTCAGCCAATTACACTGGACAATTTTCTTTTTAGAAATAGGAATGCCTCCTCCTCAAATTATTTTGTCACTGGGCTTGAACCAATGCAGTTTAATTAGATCAAAAAGAGAAAAACACCAAAAAGCAGTTTTGAAAGGGAAGTCACAAAAATTTGCTGTTCAGAGTTGTGGAAAACCCAGGAAAGGTTAGGATAATGCAGAAAATCCAAACACAAGCTACTGCTCAGAGTTGAAAACTAAAAATATTGAGACATGAAAAGTATGTTGCAGGTGAAATCAGAAAAACTGTTGTTGACTGAAGCATTATCTCTGCCAAAAATGTCTACATCCTTCGCAGGAAGGGAAAACAGCCAAGAGCAACAAATGCTCCATTCAGACCATGGAAACCTGTACTCACAGGAGTGTGAATGAAAGCTGCCCACATGGGTACCAGGTAGCTGGACAGCAGCATCACTGGACATCATCAGTCTTTGTTTAACCATCTAGATTTGGCCACCATTAATCTTACTGAGCAATCTGAAGCACGATTTTTTGCACTAAAGTTCTGGGTGTTCTTAAAGGGTTAACTGTCTCTCTTAAGCCTTATTAGTAGCAAATTAAAAAAAAAAATCCTGAGAGGAGTATAAGTTCATCACACTCTGCTTTGAGATTAATCTTTTTTCCCTCTTCAGCTACTTTACTTAGATGATTATTTGCAAGCATTTTTGTGGTAAGTCACAGATTAATGAACTTATTACTTTAAATACGTGGAAGTACTCTATTGAACAGATGAGATGTTTGATTTTTGGAAACCTAAGGATAATATACCTCATGACATTCATAAAGTGGTTTTTGGGTCATAGTGGAAAAGAAAATTTAGAGACACTGCATTTTTGCACACATTTTTCTGATTTTATCATTCATTTAAATTTTTATTTTGTGCCTGGTTATCCTGCTCCTACCAGAGCCTATTATTTCTGAAAATATAATCAAAAATAAATTAATTTATCGATTTATAACAAGAGTACTTGGAATTTTTAGAGTTAACAATTTTATTGCAGAGATTTTTAAGGCTTCATGGTTTATGTTTTCTGTGATATCAAAGATCAAGAAGAAACAAAACTACAAATGCAGATTTTTCTATGCAATCTTCCTCAGTGCTCTTAGATCTTCTTTCTGTTGTCGTTGTGCGGCCACAATAGGAGACAGTCTATCAACTCATGTTTGGTCTATCCCAATGATTACTTTTTCCGTAAGAATGGTTTCAAATCTGTTTTAACTTTCAGGTGGTTTGGCCAAGCTATAAGTCTCCTTTTCTGTCACTTAGCTCTCTTAAATCCTGGGTAGTTCAAATTGTTTCAAAGTTTTTGAAGGGATTATTCTTTTAATTGTGATTATACAATGGATATTTCAAGATCTGTACTCACCATGCAATCATAGAAAAGTTTTAATCCTAAATAAGATGTTGAATAATAATTAAAACTACTGAAGACTTGATTAAGAGTGTTCAGGGATTAGAAATGAGAATTAAAGGTGGCCATTGGGTCCAGGGGCAAATTCAAGGACTTTAGACATCTTTACATGTAAAAAATCCCAGAACAACCCCACAAATACTAAACAAAACCAAATGAAACGTATTTTTCAAAATTATTAAGAAATTTATTGGACTAAGCATTTCCTCTGGGAAGACATCTAAATAAGCCACATAAAAACAATAGAATGTACTTTCTGAGCTCCACAGAGATGTCATTGAGTATCATGGGAGGCATAATCTCTGATTAGCTTCAGAGGGTCTTAAATACCGGAAAAGTGTGAATGTGGACAGGGAGAAGTGGAGTAAGGGAAAACTCTGAGGAGAAAAAGAAAATCAGAAAGCAAAGCCTGAATTTTGTTTCCCACCACAAATATGATCTGTTTATAGAGTGAGCAAGTACCTAATCTGTTTCTTATTTTTCCCTTAAAGTTGCATTACAAAATGTCATTTAAGAATGAATACCTCCCTCATATAAATCAAACCTAATGCATAATATCACAAATACATTTGCAATGAGTGAAAGAGGAAGATTTTGTCCTGATAACCACTGTCTAAAAATTAATCCTCTTAAACATGGTAAGAATTTCTAATTTTGGCTAAGCAATAATATTAGCATATTTATATTTTAAAAATTGTACATAAGTGTATATCCATTTATGTATATATGCACATTTATCCATGCACATACATATATATTTTACTTTTACTGCAGCTTTTTCCAATTCTTCATCACAGTATTAAGCCTTAGGATGATTGCATTATCCTTAATTTCAAGTAAATTACTGGAAGATGTCACTGAAAGTGCAGAAGAAATCGCAAATGTGTGAATCTTGAGAAATGTCTTTCGAAAAATATCAGCCCCATCTATGTTTTTAAAATAAAGTTTTATAAAAAGATTATCTTCTGGTACCAGCTAATGTAACTTCAGAAATGCGAAGATTATTTCTACCAGACAAGACTAGTTAAATTGTCTCAGCTCTCTCCTTCTAATTTCACATGTGTTCACAACCATAAAAATGCTCATTTCCTAACAAAATGAGGATATTCTGAGCTGGAAGGGCCCCATAAGGATCGTTGAGTCCAACTCTTTTGTGAATGACTATAGGGACCAAACCCACAGCACAGGTGTTATGAGCACCATGATCCCACCAGCTGAAATAATGTCAGGGTCAGGAACAGGCAAGAAGTGGTTCCCCTAAAAGAAGAAATCCTCTGACATCTCTGAGACAGTTGGTTTTATATCTGGAAAATGTGGCAAACACACATTCTCTCTGTGGTTTCCTGTGTATAAATTTACCTGGGAGTCACAGTAAATAGGACTTGACTACTTTGAAATTGTATCCTGCTCTTTCATGTTTTCTACATTTTCCTATAAACTGTTCTGTATTTCCTCATCAGTGTATGTTAAAAGCCTCCTGGATATGCAGTTGTAACTTTATAATGGTAAATGATGAAAATCAGCCAGAAAATCAATTAATTTGCCTGTGGCAAGGCATCAATTTTACATATGAATGAAAAAACAGTAGGTCTTTCTGAGCACTACCTTTTCCCTAATACCTCTCTTGCTCTTTTTTTTTTTTTTATTCCAGACTGAAAAAAATAAAGAAAAGGTTAACATTTTTTATTAGAAAAAAATCAATTTTGTTTTGGTCAAAAAGTGTTGCTCAGGTAGAAATACTATGAATTTGATTTAGGCATATTGTATTTTGCAAGCTACATATTGAAATATGATTTATTTTCAAATCAGTCCTAAATGAAAACTTGAAATAGTCAATATAAAATGCAGAAATGGAATATATTTCAATTTGTAATAAGTTTTGAGTTTTTTTAAAGTGTCACCAGAAGATATTTCTTCCATTTTGTCAATAGGAGGCTTGTTCATTCTTTCAAGAAACCCTCACAAATGTAACATGGCTATAGGAAGCATATTTCAAAAAAAGCTTTTTTAATTACACTACAACTTTGACTAAACTGACCAACTGGTTGTGATTTCATTTAACTATGTGAAGTATGGATCAAAATTTTAAAATCATGAGAGCTTAATCTCTGTTTTGAGCATGTCTGATACAGTACTTTATGTAGACATGTAGCTAACACTGATTGATAATTATCTTTGCATATAATTTTGAGAAGGAAGTAACTTGTCAGGAAACAAGAAATTATGATTTTTTCAGTGATGTCCCAGACTGACATTGCAGATTGTTGATAGAAGGAAGAGTTGCAGTGCATATAGTCATTGCCCAAGTGCCCCCACCCAAAGCACAAAGATACCACCTCTGCTTTTTGCAGCCAACTGTAAAAGGAAAACAGCGAAGCACTGTAAAGCGGAATGGTGACAGACCAGAGGATACCAGAGATTACTAAGAATGACTAATTATGCCTCATACATTCAAAGTGGGAATGACAGCATCATTGTGAGTGACAGCAGATACTAAAATACCCTGGGGAAAGACACAGCCCTAAGTGATGTCCCACAGACAGACTCAGAGGCAAAATGGGCCCCATGGTTTGAAATTAAAATTCAGGAGAATTTTATAATTCTAACTGAGAAGCTGAAGTTGCCTGAAACTGAAAAAAGGATACATCGGACTCTGTGGAATTATCTTTAGGCAACACTCCAGGCCTGTCTCTTCTCTAAAAATATAATTTTTATGAATGTTCATTATTTGTCATTATTCCCTCTAGTGTTACTATTGCTACATCTAGTGTTTTTAAATACTAACCTTGTAATCATTTGCCCCTCTGAACTTCATCAGCTCATACAATTATATCTTGCGATCTTCAACATACTGAGAACTAGGTGTTTATTACAAAATATTTCAAACTATTCATGCTAGTTTTATAAAGTAATTATCACAGAGTTATTATTCCTGTAAGTGTATTCCTCTATTTTTCCTGATAACTTAATTCTGGCTGCATACACATGTTCGTCATCTCCTGTGGAATCAGCTATTATGCATATGCAGTGACAGGTACATGCAGATGGGAAATTACAAGTGTTCTGTAATTTGCTTCTGCATATTACTCCCTAATATGTACATTTTTGAATTTTCAAAGTCTCTGAATGAATAAGGAACTTATGTGTTTTCTGTGAATATCACTCTGTGGTTTTGGCGTTTTTTTAATGGCATAAACTATAAAATTTTGTTTTGGATATATCTGAGAAAAGTTGTATACCCAATCTCAAGATATGAAAAGAAAATAGACTTTGTCTTACAGGTGAAATTAATAAATATAGGAGAAAAAAACTCCTGTGTATTAAGCTGCAGGTATGTCTGAACCTTCAGCTTGTTTAAAATAAAAATTCCAAAGCTCACAGGCTTTTAATTCCCAACTCCATTTCAAAATTTATCTGAACTATTTTGGACTCTTAAGCTTTCTAAAATGTTGTAATAGGGATTTGTATGAAACATCTTGTCTGTGCTCCTTCTCACCAGATCATAATAGCAAGAACATAAATAGGTTTAAGTATTTTGCAGTAACATAGAATTTGGGGCTTTTTCTGTTTTTTAGCAGATTATTTTTTTCATCATAAAACAAATTTATTAAATATAAAGTTTATTTCAATAATTTTTTATGAAAAACTGACTTTTCAGGTTTGATTTCAGATAAAATCCAACTATGCACTTCCAGAGCTTCATCCAAAGCCAAGCAGATCTACATTAGATCTAGTGCAGTCAAAATGTTTAAAGTAATGAGAAAAAAAGCAAATTTATGTAAGTTTTGTAACAGTTTGTTTAAATATTTTATTTTTGTATAATATATACAATTCATATATTATTTCTGAATTCTAAACCAACTTATTAAAATATGTAAAACAGTTCCTGGAATCCTCCATCAATACAATTTACTTACTAGCTAGTACACATTTAATTTTATATTATTCATTGCTTTGCTTATGGGTGGAGAAATTTAAATTAAGGACTATTTTTTATTTTTCAAAATTAACATGACAATTGCAAAAGAATAAACTGCTCCATATGCAGGAATATATCATACCCGTAGGGGCACCTTTCTTCAAGTTCAAAGGGAGATTAATGTACTTGTTATGATGTAAATTACACTTCTAGCACTGACACGAAAGAATTGCTATAAAAAATGTACTGTAAATACATATAACTTTGGAACCAGATAATAGTTATGTGTCATTAATTTAAAATCTATATGTTCCTCTCTAAAGTCCTCCAACAGGATACAAACATTTTTTTCCTGTATGTCTCTTTTGTTCCCTTACAAAATGATCCGATGTTTCTCAATTACACGGAGACTGAAATGTAATTAGGAAGTTCACATCTGTGAATTTGGAAGGCTGGGAAAAAAGTGCTGGGTAAAATAATTTAAAAGATATTTTTTAATCTACTTTTTGCTTTGCAAAGGTATTAATTTTTAGACATGTGGATTTTAATTATCTGTGTGAACACTTTTAACGGATTTTCTATAGAGATTTTCTATAGAGATGAAAGGTATTTGATACTCAAAGATTTTTAAAACAGTTTGGAACAAAAAACACAGGGTTGCTTACATTTTACTCGTGTTGATGAAGTGACAATATATCCTCAGTTGATATTTTTTCTTCTACTGTAAGGAGAATTAACATTTCAAGCTGGATGACCTATGACCCAAGATATATGAGGTAATACAGATTGAAGCTTGATGACAAACTGAATGTAGTAAGAGATCTGAAAGTTATGCTATAATGCAACTCATATCTAGACTATTTAGACTGAAATATTTCATATCTGCTGTTCAGTGTAAAGGAAAAGCCTGAGACATGAAAAGAAAAGACACCTGAGTCTATGGGAAAGCCTAAACTAGCAATAAGTGGAAAACCTCAAGGATGGTTAAGAAGCACTACTGAGGCTTGGAGAAAGAGTGGAACCTATGAATTCTAAGGAAGATAGTCTCTTAAACCTTCAGATCACTGAAAGACACAATGAATTGGTCTTCAGCATGAAAAAACCCCAGGCATTAGAGTCTCAGAAAAACAGTAGAAGGGAGGAAAAAGGAGCTCTAGCAGGGCATACTCTACAGAGGCAGAGAGCAGGACATAAAGATAGAGAAATTATTCTTAACATTATTGAATAGTGTTTTGGGACTGGAGGCTTGTGCCTGGGTCATTGGCTAAACTCTGGCCTGATGTTAATCAGCAGAAAAATAAGTCTTCCTGGTGTGTGTTGATGCATCCTTTAGCAGGAGCAGAACAAGGAATTTGTTCTCAAATCCACCACAGCATCCATCCCATGTTACTGTTGTTATGGTGCTGCACAAGTACAGGTTGCACAAGAAGGAGTTTAAGGAATGAGAACCTTCACAACCAGCCATGCCTACGCTCTCAGAGCTGTATTTACAGAACTACTGACCTGAAAAGTAGGTCCCTGACAACCAACACGTTCAGAGGAAATTCAGCTTCGCCAAATTGACTCAGCCTATAAGTGTTGCGTTAAATGTAACACAATACTGAAAAAGAGCCAAAATGGGTCAGGAAATGTCTGCTTTAGATAGTGGCAGTGTAAACAGTTACGGTGAAAATAACAGAGAGTTATCGCACTGTGTAAAGTTTTATTAGATTTAATCTCCCATTAAAGGTAGTTCCTTTGCAGTTCAGGAGTAAAGAATTATTTTATAAGCACTGTGGATCAATATAAAAGAGAAGCTTCTTTTCCAGACAGTCTAGTTCTCATGAAAAAAACTTATATCCTAAGGGGAAAAAGAAGAAACCCAGGATACTAATTCTAATATTTAAAAGTGATCAATGCAACTTCAGATGATAACAGGCTGACTCAAAAATCCCCAATATTTTAAATATTGCCATGCTGAACACTCTATCAAGGAGTGCCACAGGAGAATTGGCCGTGTCCTGCTTTGGGGCTGCAATGCTCCCAGTGCACTAAACAGCCATGCTGCAACAGCCCCAGGGCCAGGAGAAGGGTAGCCTGATCCTAGTTTTAGAGTTTCCTCATTAACATTCAGGACAGACAGGTCTCCCCTCCTGGGATCCTGCCTGTTTTCTTTCATTCTTCATTCTATGCACTCACATTTCTGAAATCAGGGACCACATCTACGCAAGGAACACTGAGCTGAACCCTTAGAAATCCTCAGGGTGGCAAGGGGATTCCTTGGATAACTGGGTAGCTTCAACTGGCTGCTGAAAACAAGACAGAGTGTGCTGCTTTAAGTGGAAAAAAAGAGAGCTTTCAGGGGTCTGTCTTCATTCAGGTGAACAGAATCTCACTCACTGCCTCATCAGGAGGAAATCCCATTTACTGTGATAAATTCACCTAACCTTAATTCTAGTTTTTAATGAAAGATGTGTCTTTTTCCATTTAAAAATACTTCCTAACCCATTTTCCAGACAACTTACCAAATTACCAAGCTGTAACAAAAACTTTTAAAAATTTATACCCTTATCATTCTGTCAAACATATCCTATGCCTGAGTTCTTTCCTGTTGAATATTTTGTTCTGAATAAGATAATATAATAAAGGTACCCAAGCCCAGATATTTGTGCTTTTAATATCATGATATCCTTAAATTATGGCAGAAAGGAACTTGAATTTAGCAGTATTATCACTAACTTTTTAGGGTTATATCACTTTTTTTTTAATTGATAAGCCAAGTTAGTAATCTCAAAAGGGTATACTTTTCAAACAATATAGA
Source organism: Geospiza fortis (assembly GCF_000277835.1). Lineage (NCBI taxonomy): Eukaryota > Metazoa > Chordata > Aves > Passeriformes > Thraupidae > Geospiza > Geospiza fortis. The sequence goes on from NW_005054332.1 coordinate 6,508,420, forward strand.
TTCTTCAGAAAAGGTAGTCCCATGGAGCTCTTTAAAATCCATGGTTAAGATGTAACCAAGCCTTGGTTGAACATTACAGAGGTTCAGTGGGTGGCAGTAAGATTCAGAACACAACCATCTAGGAAAATGACACCACAGTGGTATTTCCCACAGCTGTAGGTTACTGATATGAGGAAAGACAGCTTATTGTGGGATAAATATTATACAGTCCAGAAAAAAAATTATTTCTGCCTGACAGCTCCGAAAGCTATAATGGCCTTCAGCATTATAGGCCTTCATCCTGGGACTAAGTGAATTAGAGGATAGGACCACAATGGGACTATGACTTTTCTGCTGTCTGTAGGAAACTAAGGTAGCATGGCCACAGTTGTGACAGTTCAAACTGTAGGCTTTGAAATTGTTCATCAGTCATACTAAAACAACTTTCTTAGTTTCAATGCTCTGAGATGTTTCTTTTCAAGATTTCCCAGAGTACAGCTAATGACCTTGAAACTGATTCCCAGCTAGCAGAATCAGTGAAGGCAGCAATTGAGCATGATTTATACCAGCTGAGTTTCTGTATTCTTATCTTTCTAATGTTTGTGGGATTTTTTTGTTTATCCAAAGATAAGATTTTTGATATCACTCAAAGTTATATTGAAATTCAAATTTTAATTTTCTTTACATTTTCTGGTCCAATTCCAGCATTTAATCAGATGGTTAGGCTGCTGTCATTCCCATTACTGTTATGATGATGCTTGCTATTGAGTCTTAAAGAAAATATGCTATGCTCGTTTGAGCCTAAACTTTACTTCCCATACTCACTTATTAGTTGGCTTGCTGCCATGCACATCTCCTCTGATCAGTGGCATGTATGTATTTACTGTTGAATTGGATCTTCCACCAAACTTGACATGTCCTTGTAATGCATATTCCATGAACTAATAAAGAAGAGCTAAAAATAACAGGGAAGTTTCTTCATTCTGTGATCTGGAAAGCAAGAAATAATTGCATTGGAGTCTGAGTTTCAAACTTTCATTCCAAAATATTTTGACACCGATACATTGAAGGTTTGGGGAATTTGGTAAGGAGGTATGTCGCTGCCTTGAATTTTGACAGCATTGTGTGTGCTAATGTAACTGAGCAGTGTGCTTGACGTGAGACAGTTTTTTCCCTAGAAAGCTCACAGATATTTGTCAGAATACATTTCCTCCAAAGAAGTCAAACTTCTAAGTTCATTTTGCCTTCTAACATGAGCCATCCACTCTGCAAGGAAAAAAGCTAAAGCTCTGTGTGGAAACAGCAGCAGGATATATACAACACAATTTAAGACTCTGGTCATTGCTGAACACCACTATGAGTAGTAGCAACTCACAGATTATATTGTCTCAGTGCTAAAGTACTACTGTTTCCTGAAGCCCTGAAAATGAAAAATAAAAATCAAATCCTTCCTCTTGCAATTTCATTTTGTGTCTCAAATCAAAGTGAAGCAAAAAATTAGAGAAAATGTACAGTGTATCTAGAGGGTGAAGAGGTTTTGTTCTCCTGAAATAGCTTAGGAACTTCAGTTAGCACGTCAGCCATGTCACGTGGCAAATTTTATCTTCATGAAAGCAATGCAACTTGCATGCTCCTGGTAGAAATTCTGCATTTCATTGTCATGTACTCATGGTATATATCTGTGGACAGAAATACAGCTCTTCTTGCTTCAGTACTATCACTCAGCACTTGAGTGACAGTAAATACCAAGCCATTATGGTCACAGTGCTTTGTCTGATCAGAGATAGATAAGTATAGAACACAAAATAGATAACTATTTTGAGAGTTGAGAGATGCTTGTCTAGCTCAATTGTCTTGCTTGAAAGAGAATTATCTCTTGGCCTATTCGGCAGACTTAAGCAGTTACAGAGTACACTGTGGTAAAAGAGATTTGGGGAGGAAAGTTCCTGTGGTTCAGAAGTGAATAAAGGAACTTAGTAGCACAGATCTGGGTGTACTGCATTCACTAAGGGGTAGGGCAATGCCATCACCTCCCTATGATAAGTGTTCCATACCTGGTTTGGGTGCAGAATGATTAAACTGAGACTGTACTCCCACAGAATCCAATATGTCTCACATAGACACCGATTGAGTCTCTTTTACCTGCTACTGGCTAAACCTGAACTCCTACCTGACAGCTCAGGTTATCATCTCTTCAGTTCAGTTCATAAAAATATGTATCTGCTTTTTTACTTTTTTTTTTTTTTCTAGGAATAAGGCAACTATCTCCAACAGTGAAGCTACTCTTCTCTCTTCAAGCATACTCACCTCTTTTTTCTTGTGAGCTAGAAAAAATTTAGGTATCTGTACACCATAGCAAAGGAAATATTATCTCTCATCTGCCCAATACCTTTAAAAAATGAACTCCTTTTAACTTATCTGATAATTTTTCCTGAATATTTTATCTCAGAATCACTTTCATTATTATGGAACACACTTGACCATCACCCAGAGCAAAAAGACAGGGTGAAGCATCTTAAAGTGAAACTCTTTGTATATATTTAAAGATTTGCATCCTCTAGCTTTAAACTGGCATAAGTGGCATCTCAGCTTCTAGTGCTCTTTGAAGAAAAAAAAAAAGCCAAACTGAATAAAAATTAAAATAAAACCAATCAAAAAGCAAATGGAATGTTGAAAAGGTGGAAGGTTTGCTTCAACATATTAGCATCTGAAGCAAAGGATTGAACTTCTATTTGTATAACCTGGGCATCATTACTAGATTTCTATGAGAAATCATATGTCTATAGCAAATTTCAACCATATTCAATAAATTAATAGGCAGAGGGAGCCACGGGGGACCAGCCTGTGCATCTACTGAGTGGCATAAAAGGAATATTCAAGCAACGGTCTCATTATTTCTTTGATGGATACTTACAAAGGAAAAGAAATGGAGAAAAGAAATATTTTGTCCTTGATTGGCAAAGGAGGGCCCATCAATGTGTGCAAGAGAATTCCTGACCCACAGAGAAGCCTTTTGAGTAATCCATAGTAGCTGCCCAAATCTCATGTGTGTTTGGTTAAATAAAACTCTTCACCAAGATGAGCTGCAGATTGGCGTCCCTCTTTGCATCAGTGTTGCAAAATGGGGTGTGGTCAATCAGTGTTAGCAAGCAAAATGGGGTGTGGTTCCTTGCTAAAGCTCTGGCTGGTGTCCTCAGCATTCCTTAGCACAATTCCTGGCATGGATTTGACATCCATTGGCTCAACCTCACCAGAAAAAACTCAGATGTGTTCTCATACGTTTTATTCAGGGGAAGGAAATTCTTCAAATGCATGTGAGCTAAGCTTTGTTGTTTATCTTCACAATGAATGGGCACCAATACACTGTGGTCCCAGTGGAAAAAAGGTCTCCCTTGAAGCAAGAGGAGTCCTACCTTATTTCACTGGGACTGCAATGATAGATGAATAGACAAGAACTACCCAAGAATTCTTTATTAATTAAATTAGGTATTATTATAGTATGCACACTTAACACCACGAAGATACTACTATCCTATGTACCATTAAAAAGGTAAATCGAGAAACTAAAATAATGCAGGACCACATTCTCTTGTCAATTTCTGTCTGTAGACGCTGGATTGCATAAATAGAAATTTCACAAACATACAGAAGGCAGAATCCATGTAATTTCAAAACAACTTTCTATATTCAACATGCCTAATTTCTGGCAAAGCTTTTTTTTATATTAGTTTCTCTTTCTCCTACATTCACTACACTGTAAAATTTATAATCACATCACTGAATGGACAGGAACTGTCTATTCAATATATTTTGCACTCTTTCC
>NW_005054332.1:6512249-6591705 GCF_000277835.1 Geospiza fortis
CCATGCTAATCATTGCCTCTTTGTTTCTCACTGATTTAAGGCACATATATATATATAAATTCCTAATATTATTTTTAGTTTGTCTATGAGCTTACATTAATTACAGATTTTCAGAGAGCTAGATCTTCATTCTAAAGCTGAAAATTTGCTTTTGCTCTAGTGCCATGAGACAAGAAGTAGCAGCTAATGTTTATATTATTGATTAATCAGATACTGAAGGGATTAGGTTCTAAGATTGTTTAGTACCGGAAAATCCATAATTATTGCATTAAAACAGATTTTAAGACCTTGTTTATTGGCTATATTCATGGTCAGTCCTCTGGGATTTATTCAATCTGAAATGTCCATATTATTTGTGAGCATAAACCAATCTGTTAAGAAGAATATCTAATGTTAGCCACACAAAGGTAAGTAATTGCAGTAAATTACGGGTCAGTAATTGACAATGACCACTTACATAAACACTTTTAAATTTAGAAAACTGCCAAAACATTAAATATATTTAGTTAATAAAGATGAAGTTTGGACTAGTATCCACTTTTGGCTACCATTTTCTTTGTTTAATAGATTTTTTATTATGCATTCATTTTGTAATTTTTATGGATAAAAAATTTCATTGGCTTGGCCATAACTTCTACATGTGTATTCAAACAGAACAATTCTTATGCTAGTCTTATTGCTCCCCAGTGTATAATGTACTCACTAGCATGAGCAAATACTGGTTGTTTATTTGAAAGCAAAAATGTCATAGCTGTTCATATATGTGGAGATCCACATAAGTGGATATTCATGTAGCATTTTTAACACTGCACAAGACAATGAATTTTTAGAGTGGCACATTAAAAAAATTAAGAGTTTCATTAATAAACTGAACTATTAATAAACTACATAAAGAAAATGTTTATTTGGTGAATTTAAATCATTGTCATATTTTGAAACCACCTACAAAGAAAACATTGTGGTTTTGGGTTTGTTCTAATTTTTATTTTTATGGATTTTGATATGCCACTTTGACATTTAAAATAGGATGGTGTATGCAACATCTTTTTTCAGCTTCCTGGAAAAAGAGTCATGATAATTCCAAAGCTCAAACGTCATGCATAAAAATATTGGTTTGTATTCTAAAAAAAAAATCTTTATTTTTTTACCCAGAAATACTTTGTTTTCTAACTTGAGTTTCAATATCTATTGCAAAGACTTGCATGGATATTATACAGTCCAGATCTTATTATACATAATTCTGTTTATCAATACTACACTCTTCATTATGCATTTCTCCTTTGATCAATTGATTCAAGGAAAAAAAATTGTGGCACTCTTTCTTTGTTTCTGTTTGAAGACATGGTATCATTCAATCTTACCTAATAGCATTCAATCTTACCTATTCTAGTAAGAGATTTCTGATCCACTTTCTTTATTATTTGTCTCTCTATCATTAGTGACTGACTCATTCAGTTCATTGCAGTATATAGCAGAAATTCTATGGCCCTTCCATTCTTCATTTCACTTGTGAATAACAGAATTTTCCTCTTCCAGAATGACAATATTTTGCACATCACAAGCGTTTCCACCAGGTCTCTACCTGTGAAGTTCTACCTTCTCAATTTTATTTTGCTTAAATGGCCTATCTTTGAAAGATTGCAAAATTTCTCCCCAAACACACATGCCTAGAGTGAAATTTTGCCATACTGTAGGTGGTGGTGCTTGCAAGAGTAGTTTCCCACTATCCAGTGCTTGCTATTCTTGCTCATTCCCTTCTATTTCCCACCAACAAGAACTTCATAAAATGGATTAAAATAAGTAGGTGATTGTATGCAAGACACGTTTTCTTTCTTCAACTGTTCTTGCAATTCTGTTTTCATTTCTATTAATTATTGTCAAGAAGAATCTTGGCGCAAAAAGTCATGGCTCATGGTTTGTCATTATGGGCCCAAAGTCTTTTAGTTCAAATGTACTTTAAAAAAAAAGTTCTTTCGTCTGATTTCTTACCTCTAATATGTAAGCCCCTGTTATGCTGCTAAAGGTGTTGAGAGAAAAAGTTATGTTCCTTAAATCAATATAGTTCTGAGTTTTTTTAGAAATGCATCTCCTCTGATAGCAACCTTATTTAAAAATGAGTTTTTTCTTAACCTAAAGAAAAGTTTTATATCAGTCTCGTCCTGACTGATATAAAGTGGAATGACAAAAACTTCTTTTGCATATCTTAAAAACATCTTTATGGACAGCTAACATTATTATAAAAATGTTGATTTCAACTAACACACAAGGTTATTTAAAAATATTTTCCTATATAGAAAAGTTGTAAACTATAAATTGGAATTTAAATTTGTTCAGATATAGAACTATTGCATGTTAAGCAACTGTTTGTGGAGCAGATAAACGGACTAAAGAGCTGCATCTTTAGGAGAAGGGTTTATGGCACAAGTATTTTCCTTGTAAAATTAGCTGTGTAGGCTACAAAATACATGCAGATCATCACAGATCAAAAATATGCTACTAATATAGAACTCTGAGAAAGTAAATAAATTTGAAAATTCAAACTGCACTGTAACTAGCTCATATGATTTAGATAAAGTATGAGATTATAAAGATGGAAACTTTACTGTGGTGCATGGTGTATATATTCTAAAGATGTCTATTCTGTATTCTTTGTCTTTTTTTGCCATGGCCTCTCTTTCAGCATCAGGTACTGCTGCTCTGTCTAGATGATATTCACTGTATTTTCTCATTCCAGTACCATTCTGCTTAATTCTAATCAAAATGTTGCTAAAAGCAATTTAGTTTTGCTTGGCTTTCCAAGTGCCCCACTACTAGCAATTCAAGTGGTAGTTAGTGTGATTTTATGAATCCTTTTTTCAGTTCCACATAACTGTACTTTCAGTAATAAAATAAGCATTTACCATATAAAAATATAATGAAACATTTTCAAAAAGAATATTAAAAAAAAAGAGAGTGCATAAAATACCCATTGTTAGGAATGTTAGCAAATACTTGTCAGGTTTTTTCCTTCCTAGTTTCCTATAGCAGTATAGCAGGCATAGCAGTAATGTAATTTGTAGGACCATTTACGAATCTTAAAGTAAGGAAAAAAATCCTTTTCACATACTAAAATCTTCTCAGCCATTTTCTATCTTTTAAGATAAATTTGAACTATTGCTATAACAAGTCCTTTAAGGGGTAAGTTTTGATGTTTTGCACTTTTTGATGTCTTGCATTTCAGGAATGTCACGCATTGCATTGTCCTCTACAAAGGGCAGCTTTCCCTGCTGTGCAGCTGTGTTAACACTGGTCTTGCAGCACGACCAAAGCCCTTGCCTCACACCCTTTCCATCTGACTGGTGCACCTTGGAGCTGGATCAAGTCTGCTGCAAGGCCCAATGACCGCTCTCTGAACAAGTTCACCCTCCAGATGGAGAGAAGGCAAACATGAAATGGGAGTCAGCAGAGCTTTGCACCAGTCCTATCCTTTATTCACTCACCACAATAGACTTCATGTGCTACAGTAATTTACCTCTTTCTGCCTTTTCCACCCTTTCTTTACCCACACCCACAACAGCAAAGAAAACAATCAGGAATAGTCTCTCTCTGAGTCACCCTTAGAGAATCTGGCCATTTCTTCTACTCCTGTCAAGCTGAGCTCAGACTACCTCTCAGAGAGTAATACCAAATTTGAATAGTTCTATGAAAAATAATCAAACCAGGAAGAACTACAACAAGCTTCCTCCACAACAAACAAGCAAACAAACAAACCTTGTGTTTGCTTCTCCATTGGAAGTCTGCAGATTTAGAGGGCAACAAAATGGCCACAATTTGTCTCCTAACAGATTATGAATGCCATGTGTGACGTTGCTTGAAAAGATGGAAAATGTTTATACATACTGTCAGAGATAGCTAAGATAATTTATGGTATGTGGCATACATGTTTTTGAACCAGAAAGTTTGTCATACACCTACTGTTTGGCTGTAGAATCTACAAGAAGACAGATCTTGTTGACACGTCGCAGCTGCATTTCAACTCATTGTGAAATGCTTTGACTTCAACAAAATTCACACCATATGCCAAAGAAGAAAAAGAAATCTTACAGTTTCCATCTCTCTTTTAATGTCTTTTACTGAAGGTGAACTACTCTGATTTTGCAGGTGTTACATATGAGGTAAGCAAAGCAGTAAAGCATCTCAGGTGGTTTTTTGTTGTTGTTTTTGTTTTCTTTTTTCTCTTCATTTGCTTTTTGGTTTGGTTTTGTTTTTGGGTTTGTTTGTTTTGGGGTTTTTTTTGAGTTCAGACCCCAAAAAGAGGTAAATATGACCTACTAGTCCCTGCTGTTTAACAGGAATAAGGGATGGAATTCCACCACAGCTAGAGGTTGCCTAGAGAGGCACTGGTAAGGGAAGAATTGGCAAGTAGAAGTGGTGGTGAGGGATACACACAATGGAATTAGCAACCTTGAATTCTCTGCATAGCTTTGATTTGTGTCAGGAAATGGCTAAATTGTAATAGAAGTCCATCCGTGGCTGCAGACATGCCTTAGGAATCAAAATACTCAGTATTGATTTGCATGGCTTTTAACAAGATTGGAAAGCAATATGCATTTACAATGCTCTTCTGAAGTCTCCGTCAACTGTCAGACTTCCAAACCAGTGAATCTTCCTCCCTCTTTATTAGATAAAATGTTCTCCTGTGGACATAAGATAAGTGGTGAAGGGAAGAACTATAAATGCATAAGTTGAAAATAGCCCTGTTCAGCTGAAATTGCAAGTGAAGTCCTGACCATATATCAGCCATAAGTGAGATGGTGTTCTACAATGTTATTGGCTTTCATTATTTTTCAGTTCTCTACATCAGCATTCTCATGAAGACAGCCCATAACTGGCACCAGATGTTATCTAGTAAATTATTTTTTGTCCTGCAAACTCTATATGCTTTACTTATATGATGCTATTTTGATCAGACTCGCTAATTTCTATATTTTTTCTACTTTCTCATTTTGTTTCCATGAAACTCATATTAAGTAAACAATCAGTAAATAGATTCAGAAGTTAAAATATCATTTTCATTAATATTAAATTAGTTATATATAAACTTTTGGAGAACAAGAATATTTTTTTCTATTATTTTAAAATGTTCATAACTTGTGTACACATATTTTCCTTAATGCAATACGTTCTCTGATGTTTTGTAATTTAGCTCCATGGGGCTTTTTTCTGATTTCCTTATAAAGCTGAATTATTTTCTTAAAAAGGTTTAAAGAAAAATGATCACGATTATATTCTATGTCAAAGAGATGTCTGATGGATATTATAGAGTGTTTTATATTAACAAACTCCTATTATGACCTTCCAGGTTAAATTTTCCAACAACTTGATGTTTCCACTGTGGCTGGGAATGTCTGTATTCCAAGTGTATATGTTCCTCCTGTTTAAATTTATTCTACTATGGTGCATGAGCCTATCCTGACTAAATATCTGGCATCATGAGATTTGCTTCTATGAATTGTTATTTTTTTTCCTTATCAATCATTCAGAGTAACTATTGAAATGCATAGATAGTGATGCTTAAGGATCAAGTCTCTTCCAGAATGAAGAACCAATCAGAACACAAAACCATTGAGGAAAATTCTGATGACATTTACCAGTCTTGAAGTAATTATATTCCTCTTTTATCATTATATGTCTCCTCACCTACTCTCAGTGTATTCTGGATAATTTTCCACCAAAAAATTTCAGATGAGGCCAAACATCAACCTACTGGGATAGTTCTGTAATATCCAGCTGTCCTTGAATGGATACATGCTTGGCAAATAAACTATCTCATTCCCAAATTACTAGAAATATGAAGAGGTCATCAGATGACCTTTCCAGAAGGAAATATAAAAGAAGATATTTCCTGTCATTGGCAGCTCCCCAAAAGAATCACCGTATTTTGGAACTTTGCATCTCAGTTCATTGCCGTCAGATGAACACAATACAACGTGCAGGTGAGAAATATACCTAAGGTAGGAAGACAGTAAGCGTCAGTCATAGTCCTTGAATATTTCTGATTAATCAGGTGGAAGATGACCAGACTCTGAAGTCCTGCCCTAGTATGAGCAGGGATTGAGGGGGAGAATCTAAATGTGGAAGCAAGGTTACTGAGGTGGGCTGACCTGCCTGGATACCAGGTGCCCACCAAAGCCACTCTATCACCTCCCACCTATGCTGGACAGGGGAGAGAAAATACAGCTGCTGTTAGGATGTTTCAGTCTTGCTGAGTAGCCAGACCTGTTACAAGCTGCTGTGGACTTGTTTCTGTTGGTCACTCTCACCTTGCTCAGAGTTACCTCCTTCCACTCCCTATTGAAGAGCTTTATTTGATCCAGTATTAGCTAAGGGGAATCAAACATTTTTGCTTTCATCTGCATGATCACACGTTTTGTCTTAGGCAGTGTATAAAACCCTCATTGGATCTGACCCTCATTTTTTGATGGGATTCTTGTTCATAAGGAATATACCAATGATGCTGATTATACTGTCTGCAATCATCTTTGAGATTAAAATTTTGGAGTATTATTGTGAATTTTAATTCAAGTATTCATACACATTCAAAAATGGAACTAATAAGTATCTAGCAATTTATGCCTTTTGAAATTGCACTGAAGATGAGTCTCTGAAGCCAAAAGACCATAATTTTGCATCGTTCCCAAGTATACCAGATACTGTAAAATTTTGTGATGTCTGAAAGTATCTTTTCAGTAATTGCTTCCTGGAGAGCTCTATATTTGCTTTCTAACTGATATCTTCTAAATTAATTTTCATTTCACCTTAACTAGTCCTTTCTCTGGGCTTATAATGTCAAAATATTTTAATGCATTACTTGAGGTTTTTGCAAGAAAAAATATCATAAATTAGACAAAAGAACAAATATTAAAAAGTTGTAAAAAGAACATGTGTAAGGAATTAAGAATGTTAATTAAGAAATTAACATTTCTTGATACATATGCTGGAGTCCCTGACCTGAGACTTCATTCGTAAAAATGAATTAAAAAATTTGAAAAGGCATTTATCTTTATAAAAAAAGTAAAAGCATATGTCAAACAAACAAGAAAGGCAGATTGGTACAGCATGGCCCTGAATGAGCAGTACCTGACTTAGCAATAGCCACTGATTTTAACTGTGCCAAAGGAAAAGTAGAATCTATGAGTTCTGATTGATTAAGATGAGACATGAAAGATGTCAGAATGGGATCAAAATGTAAATTCTGATTTTTAGAAAATAAAAGCAAATTGTGAACTTGGGGGCTACCAGGCCACAACTTTTACCAACAATTCTTTTCGATTCTTCCCATTGCAGTGCTCCAAATGGATCTAAAGAGAAGTTTAAAGTCCAAACTTTACAGTGACTGGAAAGATAAAGTGGCATTGAAACCTGAACTCCTGCTGCTGTTCTCTGTAGAGAGAAGCTGTTGGGATCATCAGGTTGTTTGATACTCTTGGTGTTATACATATTTGTGTATATTGGGGTGCAGAAAAGACATCTGGGAAGTGGGAAAAGCAAAGCTGATACAGTTGGTGCAATCATGAAGAGCCAGTTTGTGGTGAGCAAACCACAAAAGGTAAGGATTTTGATAGCCTGCCCTATTCTGTCTGTTTCTTTAAGAGCAAGGAAGGAAAGTGTGCTGATTTATCTCTTGCTGGTCCAGTTGTTCTCTGGGGCAGGAACATTACAAGTCACTGTTTCAAATACAGGCTGTCACTTCAGATGATAGAACAAAGGGAAGTGACTGAAAGTAAATAAATCTTGAATTCACACAGGTATAAAAGGACCTTTTTCTATAAGCAGACCATTCTAAACATCACTCTGAATGGTTTGTGAGGCAAAAATAATGGGCTTGTTTGAGAAGCAATTGAGGTACTTTCTGACAAAAATAGTATATTAGGAGATTAGTCTCCAAGGGGTGGATAACCTTTTCAGTTCTAAGTATTTCTTCTGTTCTCATGTGTGAGCTTACAATCTGTTAGTCTCAAAATATATCTACAAACCCACAGGCCCACCTTCCTGACAGCTGCTCAAACAACAGAGCGGGGGAGCAGAGAAAAAACTCTGCCCTGTCACCCACCCAGCAGTTCTGAAAAGCTTGGTAAGTTACTCATCCAATCCAGAAATGCCAGTCTCAGAGGAGGGGGACAGAGGCAGGGGAGGGAGAGAAGGCTCTTAAAGTGCAACATTTGCAGCACACGCGCTAAAACTAGAGGGGCCAATTAGTATAATAGGTTTGAAATCATTTCAGCACACTCCTAAAGACAAAAGAAAAATTGTCCTTCAGAAATGGGGCTTTATTGTTCAGACGAGTATAGAGCTGAACAATGAATTCTATCCGTTTTGGAGGCAACATTCCTTCTTCCTCATACCGGACCATACATTATTAATGAGCACTATTTTCCAGTGTGAAAGAACTGTTTGAAAAGCATTAACATAGTCTATTGGATGTGATTGACACTGTCATCCCTTTCATTTTGCTGTTGGCAAGAGGCATCCCTGTAGATTTATGTGCATCTGGACATTACTAATATTCTCCTTGTTATGCACTCTGGGCAGCTGTGATATGGAAATTTTTAGCACGATTTTTAGAGAAGGAGTTTACTGTTGCTATCTGAACAAAAAAAGGAATAATTATCTTTCTCTGAGACTTTATCAGCCAAAAATATTTAATGTCTGGTTCCTTAATAACCCTAATCTGTTTTCAATGTGTACCCTTTTTAAAGGAATTTAATCAAGATTATGTGGATTCTCCAGACATTTCCAGTGACTCTTTTCTAGACAGACAGTTTAGCTTATAGGACTTATATCCACTTATCCAGATTCTATTTTAACCTCCATTTCTTCAAACAGTTTACATTTCTAATTAGGTTGGTGAATCAAGGAGTACAGCTAGTGTCTGTCTGCTGTTTAGAACCACCAAACCTTTTCTGGTTTGCTTGTGTAATTGCTCTTAATGACAACAATTAAGACCAGTGAAATTAAGAACCACTGAAACAATACATCTAAATGACATATTAAGGAAAATTCCTAGAGGTTATGGAATTTTTTTTCAAGTAATGATGGTTTTTTATTGTTTTATACATATATTTAGAATTATTTTAGTTTCTCAAGCCATATAAGAATGTATGCCAACACTTTATATGCATGAATATTGTAAAGTGTAGAAAAGAGAGAAAAACCTACATAAAAGGGTGAAGACTGATACTAAACATGAATGCCTATGCAGACATTGCATGAAAAGAGTTACGTATATGGGGATTCTGTTTCTAATCTAGATATTTTAAGTGTTAGCTTTGATGTATCTATGTACAAGTATATAAAAGCAATAGATGCACAAAATCAAATACCTTATTCAGGGGAATGAATTAGGGGATTAATTAGTCTTCAATTTTGGAACCTCTTTTAAAGACAACCCTTTTGCTAAGCAGCCATCTCATGAAGGCTCTTTGTCAGAACAGATCTTAACGCCAAGAGTCTGAAGTTTTGGGTATCAGACAAGGTAACACCATAGGGCTAGAGTATTATTACTCAAGGCTATATTATTTTAAAATATGTTTTCTTATCATTGCATATTGCATCATTTACAATGACATAGTATAGTATAGGAAGACATGAGTTTTTAACTCAATGCAGAATTATCTTCTCCTCCAGTCTGTTCCAAAAACCCTATCTTCATATTCAAAAATTTCACCTTGTCACTGTTTCCTTTACTTAGAGGTTTGTGTAGCTACCAGTTTACATCCAGCTATCAGAGGCTCATGATCAGTTGCTTTCTGCTCACATCCAGGAGGTCTGCACTTTGAGTGACATATCCACCACCTTCCTCAGAGGTCAGGCTCAGCTTCCCCATGGAAGGTCCATTGCTGGCCATCCCAGGCTGTGAGAGTTCAGCAGCGAGGTCCCTCCTGCTTGGCAGCACAAGGAACTGCCACAGCTCCACTGGACAGCCTAATTACACCAATCAATCATATAAAATAATTTGCATGGCTAGAAGAGGAAAGGTTATAACTTGCCAACTGAAGAGGTAGTGAAAGAAAATGTGGAGTCAACATAAAAGTTTAAGACATGCAGTACAACAAACTGTTCATCTGAACTTATTTTTTTTTTTTTTTGCTGGGACAAAAATCTAAATGGCATATTTAGATATGGATAAAACCTTATAAATTGATAACTGATTACTAGACATGATATTTTGCTTGTTTTGATTTGCTTTGAATTTTAGCAATTTCAGACTCATAGTAATGTACCTTTAGTTGTTTTAAGGACTGCTTTCTTCCAACTGAGATATCTTTGTGCCATCCTGCATAGCAGAAGACAGCTATTCAGAATAGTCAGCATAAATTCCTTAATCAGAATTTTGAGGTTTTTACATAGCTTCTAAATTTTGTTTTCCCAAGTGTTTTTGTGGTATCTTAATATTTTACTCAGGAATCACAGGTGTAGGCCAAATAAGATTGTTTTGTGGTTATTCTCAGAGGAACAGACCTACAAGGGAAGACTTCTTTAACTTTTCTTGAGAAATTTCTTGCCAATTCTCCTACTTAATGCGCACAATTTACTTCACCACCTTAGCAGAAGAGTGTGTTTATGTGTACTGGCATCAAGAGAGTCATCTGCATGGCCCACTGTCTTGCATTGAGTGCTTCCTAGAAACCATTCCTTGCACAGGTCCAAGACCCACATCCATTCTTTGGTACTTCTGAAGACATTATAATCAAATACAAGGACATAATGTATGACTGCCAAAGGTCTTTGCTGAATGACTTATCTAAGAGTGTCAAAATGCTATCTTCTCAAAGGACTGTACAAAAAAAAATATTATTTTAATATTGCATAAGTGCTACAAAACTAACTATAACCATAATACATTTGGTACAAGTAGAAAGCATATAAAGATTTAAATCTTAGGTTCATTTTCTTAGGAATGAACACTTTTTTTCTACAAGTGTTTTGAAGCTTGCAGTGTAAAATAACAGATTTTTATCCAAATATTTGCTACTGTTCAAAATCTATCCTGCTTCCCGTCTGAGGGGGAGGCGTTTAAAAAAAAAGAAAAAGAGCAACAATTTCATGGTGTTTTGTTCCTATGTGAAAAGTTAAAGTAGGAAAACTGCTTTAATTGGAGATCTTCAGATTAGACTAAAATTCTTAAGGACTCTGGAGAATTTGGGAAATTAAAGTTTTACATGTTTATATATTTTCACCAAAGACAGCAAAGCAGTCACATTTCTCAGTGTTAAGAAACCACTCCTTCATATCTCGTGGTACAATATTCTTGCACATTTTCCAGCACATTGGGAATCCATGAAGGTGGCGGATCACACGATTCACCTTCTTTGTCTCTCCCACGTTGCAGCTTTGTTTTTTCTTTGTGGAAAGGGTAAATCACAAGGTAGTTTGCAATGGGCTGCTAGAGGTGCAGTTTATTAGTTTTTCTTTTCTGCGTTGGTATAAATTCAATGGTTTTGTCTTAGATTTGAATTTTTTAGCTGAATCTGTTTTAGGAAATAACTGGAAATTCATGATAGAGAATTTAAATACTTGTCTTTTAGTGAGTCAAAATATTAATAGGAAAAAGGTGTGTATTAGGAGCACAGGCTGTAATCCTATTATTTTGTATTTTCCTTGTGTTATGTGCCTAAGTAATATGCATTCATGTCTAAATGGAAGAAATTAATATGAGAGCATATATTTGGTTACATTTTGGTGGAACCAGACCGGGGTATTTATGTATCTACACACAGATGTAAAGAAAGATACTGGAAAATGTTGTGGATTGTAACAATTAGTTGTGTTCCTCTGCCAAAATTTGGGTTACTCAAAACTCATTGTCAAAACATGTCACCTCTCACAATGAAGTACAACACCAGATGAAGAGCTGAATTAAGGAGTGTATGAACAATTGTTTAAGACAAAACCAGAAGACCATTTCACTGTCAAAAAAATATGTAATGGAAAGGTTCTATAAAATTTAACACTGGAAGAACTACAGAAATCATTCAAAACAACCAAGTTTCCTTAAAGAAAACTGTTTTGGCTACTATGCTCCAAGCCTTCTGTTTCTCTGATTTTTTTCCCCCAAAAGAGTGTTACATAAAGATGATCTTTAAATGTCATCATAATTAGTAATGCATCCTGCATTTCATTTTCACCTTTTAAGATCACTGCTAGCAAAGCTCATACAGATCAAGACAAAGACCCCTAAAACTGAATCCCCCAGGACAGAATGAGAAGCTTTTTCTCATGGGAGATACATTTCTGCCTTTTTTGACTTGTCTTTCACAACTACCACAGTAATGATAACTTCCACCATGTCCATCCATAATAGATTCTCCAGATTCTTCCTTCATTAAAAAAGAGAAGGAAAAAAAAACAACAAAGAAAGTAAAAGATAGTTACTTAAAATTCAAGTATTGATCATAAAGTTAATGAAGAAACTAATGAATGAAAATAATAGTTTTGAAATTAAACACTGGGTTTTGTATAGTTTAACTGTTAAGATTAAGGAATAATGGTGAAGAAAGCTGTATTCACATATGAACATTAAAAACCATTTAAGCCTTCTCTGAGGAATTGGAATTATGTTGTTTGATATCATTCTAATTATTATCCAAATGATGCTGTGACAATGTTTTTGACCAGTGAAGATGATTAGATATTAGCCAGAGATGCCCTTTACTGTTTGACCAAAAATGTTTCTGTGTCAATCACATTATTTCCCAAGGCTAGATATAAAAACATAAGGTTAATAAATTCAATCTTGATAAGTGTTGTGCATAAAAACATTGTCACGTTTTTATATACGGTTAAGTCAACCTTTTAAATTCACATTTTTGAAATAGTTTTCAATTTGAAATTGTTTATTTACAGTGCTTTGATAATTCTTTACTAATTCTTTAATATTTAATTTACTTTAGATATTTCCTTATTTTGTTTGTGGGGAATCTTTCTTACTGAACTCTCTGAAGCAAATTTTAAGACTTTCGTCATAACGTTTCAGTCTGCTTTTCCTGAGAACTTCCCATGAAGCAGTAAATACTGCACACCAGCAAAATATTCCTATTATTATTATCTTTTTTTGCTGTTTAGTTAGGTTTGTGGAAAGCTTTTTTTTTTTATGTTGGTAATCGATATGCCATGGCTGATGATTTTGATTGAAGTAAAAAGAGAAAAGAATATTTCCCACAGGAATCTCCAGGGAGAGTAATGTTCAAATGTATATAAAGAATATAGAGTGATTGCTGTTTTATGCCTGAGGAAATTCAGGAATAGAGGATATTGTAGTATGTATTCCAATCACTGCAAAACAGTTTTAAGCAAAAAAAAAAAAAGTTAAAATACTAAGCTTACATAAGCTTACAGTGTTCTTCAGAGTTGTTGGGGTCCTTGCCTACTTACTCCTGTACTTCAGTTTTGTAATTTATTTTCTCATTGATCAGCTACACTCAGGAAAAACAGAACTCAAACCACAATTCTACTCTGTGTAGTTTAAGCCAACTCACAGATTATTTAAAAATAAATGAACAAATTACTGTGTGAATTCCCAGGTATTTCGTCTTCACTTGATCTCCTTTTGTATATGTGGTCAAAGGTTCTGTCTATTGCATGACAACCCTGGTTATTAGCAATCGGCCGCATAAGTCATGAGGTCTGCCTGGTTAGAAGGGTACACAGAACATTTCACCATCTAACATGACCACATCTCCAGATAAAAAAATGTCCATAAGATATTTGGAAAGCAGAAGTCTTGCACTAGAACAGTATGGACTTCTCAGGATGAAGATGAAGTCAAATTCATCAGCAGGATCTTTCTGCTATGGAAAGGGATTAGTTAAACTAATCTTTAAGGAAATAGGTTTGTCACATACTCCTTCTTAAGAATCAGGTCACTAATTCTTTCCCTCAGCTCAAATCCATTCTTCCTATTTACAAAAAGTACATTCTTACTCCAAACCTAGTGACTTAAATGTGAACAAAACAGATCATCTCAAATTGTATTGTATCATATTTCTTCCTTTGTCAGTCCCCAGTGATTCTGAAGGAGTTCTCCCTCTACCTAAATCCGTTCCCAAGTTTTCCAGAAGACAAAGGAGAGAAATAAATGCATCCTGGCTCTGGAAGGTTCCCAGCAAAAGCTGTGAGCTAATTAGCATTTACACAATACAAATATGCACCATTAATATGGTGGAAATATTGTAGTACATTCTTTTCAAACTGCCATGGCAATATGGGATTCATGGGACCCTTCCTGAAAGAGGGAATTCTGTATCAGTGTGCCTCAAGTTGTTTCTGAACTTTGGGACATTCTTTAGTGGACAGTGAAAAATCCCTATGCAAACCCAATTAAGAATTGCATTGCAGTAAAGGAACTAGAAAACTCTTCGTCACAGAGAGTATACCATATATCCCTTGCTCTTTTATTCTTTTTTTTTTCTGGTTTCATAATAAATAGACCATGAGTATGCATCATATTTATGCTTAAAAATAATCAGAGTTCAAAAAAACTCCCACTTTGTGGGTTGCCTTTCAAATATCTGTTGAGAGAAATATGAAAGTTGTCACTCATATCAGTAAAAGAAATCTCTGAGTACTTTCCTTCATTATTTGCCTCCTCTATTTTGAAACAAACAATTTAACAATTTAATTCTTCAGGAAGAAAAACAAAATAAAATACAATTTGGAACAACTGCATTTCTAAAGGAAAAAAATGGAAGTATAGTAGAAGCTAGTTCTGTATGATTTTAAACTTCTTGTTTTCAAGATATCCACAAACTTCTCTGTTCCATGGTGAGGATTAATTTATTTTCTTCAATATTTTAGGGCTTAATGAAGACAGAGTGGAAAAAGAGTGAGTGGTTATCAAGAATTGATGAAACTGAACTTTGTCCAAGGTCTTACAAAGCACTTTTATTATTCTTATTATCTTGGGTTTATCCAAGCATCATTTTTGCTTTTCATTCATCTATTTTTATCCTATTTCTTTTCTTTTACTCCATATCTTTTTGCCATTATTGTAATTTACACATGACAGAATCCTTTCCAAATATCTGGGCTAGCAAAACTTTAAAATTAAACTTAAAAGTTTCTGTGTTTATGGCCCTAAACTTTTAATCAGATAGTAATTCTGCATATAAATACACTTCACAGGTATAGATTCTTTCCACCTCAGGAGAACCAAGTCTCCTCAAATATTAATTAACATTCATCAGAGTCAAAAAGTTGCTGATGTTGTTACGAAATTTTCAATTAGTTGTCACTAAGGCCAGCTAGAATAGAATTCATCATGAAATTAAGACATTGGGACTGAGTGTCTGGACACAGACATGAACAAATGTGTATATTATCAAGTATTTAGTTACGTCCAGTGGAGATTCAGTCAATGCAATTAATTCAGATTAGAGAGCAACAAATCTCATCTAAGCATAAGCAACTAAGGTGGGATTTGTTTACTTAAATATCTCTGTCTTTTGCAATTTCACATGAGCACAGAGGGTATGTGCATAAAGCTGACATGTCACAGTGCTACAGCTGATCTCTGCCTCTCTGGAGCTGCAGCTGGTGACTGGGCAGGATGCAGAAGCAGGACATGACACTTTACAGTATTTGAAAAAATGTTTGTATTCAACTGAATAACTCTCCAAGCTTTGCTACTTTTATGGTTTAATTCTTCATTGACTATGATATAACTCCTGGTATAGGTGACCGATAACTTCTGACACCCTTGTGGAGAAGAGTTATTTTTTATGTTGTCTTGACTGTTCAGTCAGTTGTTAGTAAGCTAAATAAGTAATTTGGGATGCAAGAGAAAGATGTTCATTTTGTTAAATGCTTCAATTTAGAAAAATAAATCACATAATTCTTAGGAAGCTCTGTAACCCTGCTGCTGATTCAATGATAATTTCTCAGTGACTTCTCAAACTTTACAGTGATTCTAGCATCTTAACTTTTACAAAACTTTGGTAGCTAGGCAGCCAGATGCCTTTGACCTTATGAGTCGATAATGATCACAATAATTGCTTTATACAAATTTTCTAAGCATGTGCAGTGAGAGAGGAGAAGCAAATTCCTCCCAAGAAATGTTCTGAGAGAATCAGGCTACTCTGAACAGAAGTTTCCACAGCACACAGGGAAGTCAGATGAAATCATCATGAGCAGATAACTGCAGCAGGTTTTAACTCGTGTCAAATTTGAAGACTGATATAACTACTAAGATATGAGTGGTATATTAATGACAGGTATTATTATTTTTAGGTAGATAAATATAAATTAGCTGATTTTAGTTATTTTATATAATCCTTGCCCCAATTGTTTTGAGACATTTGATCTTAAAAATTTTTACTTTTCAATTATGTTTAAGTGTATTTTATGTTCTCTTCTTCTCTTTTCCTCCAAGATTTTTTTAAAGTTGTTTACAGTCCTGGTATCATTCCAGAGTAATTTTCAGGCTTCAATGCAATTTTTCAAAATGCATATTGATGAATAAACTGAAGGAAGATTTTTTCATAAGTCTTCTCCTCATCTGTGTTTTTAAATATTTTGAACCTTTTACTATCTTACACTAGTCCTTAAGCAAGAGCCTCTCAAGCTCTAGCAGAGCCTCCAAAAACAGTCTTATGTGGTTTAGGCAAAAAGAATGCTTGACCTATTCCTTAATGGGAGCATGCTATTTGCAGATAAGGAAGCATGAGTTATAAATTTCCTGTCAGCAGCTCATGATGCATTTAAGAGTTATATATTCACACGTTCTTGCACCAAAAGTGCTTGCTTTGTACAGTGGGGAAGGAAAATAAACAATCAAACAAGGATTTTGTATCCTGTTAATGGCACATTTGGATAGGCTGCCACAGAACACTGCAGAGGGGTAATCCAACATTGCTCCACTGCAAAAATACACAATGTGTATTGGTTCATACAGATTTAAAATGAGTCATTAATTAAAAAAAAAAAAAGACTATAGGTAAAAATCAGATTTCTTTTAAAAGTAAAAATGACTGTGAAAGGGGATGCTCCTTGGGGAGAAATTGGTAGAAGATATGTGTAATTTTTAATGGCAATACTTCAGCTGACTTGTACACTAAAATATCATACCATATTTTTACAGCTCTTTTAAAAATCTGCATTTCTCACTCCTTCCATCTATTTATCCACATAGGTCACTTGAAAGGCAAACTCCACTTTTCCAAGAGTGGTAGTACACAAAATTTCATTTATTGCTTCCTCGATTCCATAAAAGTATTTCAGCAGCATGTAGAAAAGCAGCACCCGGATTTCTTTATGTTATATAGAAAAGCTTTATTTTTTAAACCAGACATTTAGGCATATTCTGAGAAGTGTTACTAGTTCCAGTTCCATTGATGTCTGACTCCTCAAGACAGGTGTGGCCCCTCAAGAGGAGCAATGTGCCATTGCCTGCTCTGAAAACCAGGCATCAGGAATCGCAGACTGGATTTGCAGAAAAGGGTGCAAAGACCTAGGCTGTACCAATTGTACCACAGTGCTCTGCAATTGTTCCAAGGCCAAAGCTGTGTTTAGAAGTTGAATTTAGAAGTGAGTTAACACACTTGATCCTTTAGCCTGGAGAAGATGAAAGCGGAGAATGTGAAATACAATTCAAGCAAACACCATGGGTTGTAACAGAGACCATTGATATACTTTCTTCTAAGCTACCACAGCACTCCAAGTTGGACATTTGCTGTCTGCTTTACAAAAAGAAAGGTAAATTGAAGAGACAATTTTTTTTAATGACCTTTACCAGTGTGGCTAAAAGAGACATTTTAACATAAGGCAGTCAAAAAGTTTTTTGCTCTTGTTTTTTGTATAGGGTTATATTACAAATCATAAATAGGCTTCAAATATTTTAAGTGTAGGAATAGATTAATTTCTTTCATTATTCAATTTTTGGAGTGGACAGATAAAGATAAGGAAGATTTTATAGACTTTATAGATTTTATAGATTTTTAATAGATTTTTTCTATATCATAAAGATATGATTTTATAAGACAGGTTGGCCTTTCAGAATATGATGCAGATTCATAAATGGCATCACTTTGACTTCAGTTACCATTTTGTTGAACAGTAAATATTGATTCTCCAGGACACTGACACAAAAAGTTTAGGGCAATTGAAAGGAGATTACTTCAGTCTCTTTATATTTGAGTCAAAGGACTAGGACAACTCATCATCCTTTTTTCCCCTTCTTTTGTTAAAATATTTATTTATAGATTTAATTAAAAAAAAAACCACCAAACAAAAAAACCCCAAACACTTTTACAGTTTTTGAGAAGGAAAATGGATTTTTAAAAAAATTTATTTTAAGAAACTCTTCCATGACTGAATCTATTCTTATATCCAAAAAACATTAAACATTAGTGGCAATCTAAAGCATCCTATGAAATCTTGCACCTTCAGATGACACAGATTTTGAGCCAGTAAAGTTAGCTGTAGAATTATGTACTATAGAAGCCTGAAACTGTACCACTGATCTTACAAGAAAACTTTAGACTTTAAAGTTGACACTGTCCCATACAAAAGCCAAAACAAACATTGAAAATCAAATAATAAATTAAACAGAGAATAATATATATAACAAACAACCTGTAACTGAAGACCCTGAGAAAGTTTTTTTCTGCCTGGGTGGTTCTAAGCAAGGTAATACTAACAGTTGTGATGGTCACAAGTTTACTGAAAGGACATGTGCTTAACTATGAGTTTAGAAGATTAGGAATGAAGTACTCAGAAAGTTTGCACCATCTTCAGACTCCTTATATAGAGCTTAATCCAATGTCCACTAAGTCAACCACGGTAGATCCTTACATTTTTGACACTGTGGAAACTGGAAGATCTGGAAGCCTAAATGCCATCTGGCATTTTGTGCTGAAAAAACATGGCCCAATTGCATTGCAAGCTCTGTTTGAAGTGAAAATTGCTCAGCATTAGATGTTATGTTCTGCCAAAACAGGCCATAGGTATCTGTGGCCTCCTATGAGCATTCAGGAGACTAGAATGCCCCCAGCAAGTACTGTAATGAAGGTCAAACACTCTCTGCAGACAATACTGCACAGAATCCTGAATGTCTCCCTGACATTCAGGGCTTCAGCTTCAGCCGTGAATGTCACGAAAGAAATGACATGCAACACTCTGGGTGGGACATGCCTCCTGCATCAGTTCATCTTAAAACACTTCTGGGAATTAGGCAGAGTAAGACATAAATTTGTACAGAATAATTTATGACTTCCACTGAACACTTTTATGAAGGAAATATTATCACAAAACACTGCCTTAATAAAGAATTAAGTTGATTTTAATCACCTACTTTCCTTAGTTAAAGAGAAATACATAAAGTCTTTGCAGTAGTGCATGAATCATAATGGCTTCTGAATTGTTAAATATCACTCACCACACAGCAAAGCTAAAAGCAAGGATGCAAAATCCAACTAGATGTAGTCACATGGGGAGTGCATGTTATTCCTTGTCTAGAATCCATGTCTATGACTCTGCTAATAAAGAAAAATGCATCACAAACCATTTTTTGGTCCTGCTGCCATCTGCCTTGGCACATCTTATTTCTGTACAGACAAACTCTCTTTTGTCCCAAACTGTAGTAACTGCATCCAGATTGCTTGGGAGGAGGTGTTCCTGGCCCATGATAGCATCAAACTGTGCCTGGGCATAGTCTCTGAGAGTGCTGACTGATTAGTCCAAAATTATTTCAGGGGCCATTCTAAGAATTTAACAGTATGAATGATCACGTCCATGTGCAAGTCTGTGCATTGGCTCTGTTCAGTTTGCTAGAACGCATATATTCCATATTATTTGATATCTGTCAGTGGTGTTATATGTGCTTTTTGTAAGAATAATTGGAAACAGAAAACATGACAGTAGTGAAATCAGGAATAGTGAATGGAATATTCTTATGGTGAAACAAGAGCTGTGCAAAATATGCAGCATTAGTGGAGGGTAAATTTTCTCCTTCATTAACCTTCATGTTAAATAGCCAGAAGATCCTCATAATGTGGATGAAATTCCTTTTAATATGTTAGCTATTCAATACTGTCCAGCATCCCATCTTTTAATCTTAGCAGCCTGACATCATATTTATCCTGTATGTGTATGAATTTTAAAAAATGTTTTGATACATTGAAGCAATCAATAACATGTTCATTCCACTATTGGCAAGAAAAGGAAAAAGTACACAAAACAACTATCAACGAAATATGATTCTTTCTGAAACCACTTTGATATGATCAGCCTCCAACAAGCTCTGAGGTCATTGAGCATTATATATGATGTTACACAATGGATGGCACTTCAGGTTATTAGTGCACAGCTGACAGCCAGACTTAACTGTGACATACAGCACAAGTACTCCAGTCCTACAGAACAGAAAAATGCTCTCACCCTATTGTATACGAAGCCTAGGGATGTATGAACATATGCTGGACACAGGGTATATTTAAAGAGGGGCAAAACCTTTTTTGATACAATTGTCAGAAGGAAATATATGTGCAAAATACATATATGTTTATTCAAAATCCATATATGTCTATTGGTATTCAACAAATCCTTTGTTGCTTTACAGTATTTACATGGTAAGGTTCACTGTATGATATATATCTAATGCTTATCAGGTAAAAGAAACAAGTTCAACAGTTGAAATCTTCAATATTCAGAGAGAATGCATAACTATCCAAAGCATAAAGAACTCCAGTCTTAATGTTAGCAGTTATAAAATTAAATTACAGAAACAACTATAGCTATGGTAATGCTGTATAGAACTATTATACACTTCTCCCTGTAATTTATTTTAATTCTTTATTACTGTAAAGAAAATAGTAAAGCTTTTTCTAAAATGTTCAAAAATTCACACAAACGAAATTGGCAAGATACTTACAAGTGAAACTCTTTTCTAGGGAAAATGATCACTAATTCCTACTCAAAGTAACAAACAACATTTTCGTTGGTTGGGCTTTCTTATAGTATAAAATACACAAGAAGAAAATGGCAAAACAAAAAAAAAATCCCACAAACCAAAGGCAAACACATTGTAAATAATATATTTTGAAATGTATTGAACAGTAAATCTTCTAATGTTCTCTGTTCAGACTTGACTACAGTTAATGCTACTTGTGTATATCTGCTGTCTCAGAGAGCAATCAATTTACAGTTTTTCTTTCAGTCTTAATAATATGAGAACAGTGTGAGGTAGTCAGATTGCCCAAGAAACAAAGGTAATTTCCAAAGATTCCAGTTTGCTCTGCAAAATAATCTGAGTCTTAAATTTTAAGTCAGTATATTAAGAGTTGGTTGGATCTCCTCAGTTGCTGATATTCTGGAAATCTGAGACTGCTCTCAGAAAGGAATAAGCTGTTGGCACATCCCTTACATTCCTTCTCATTCTTTCTGTAATGTTTTACTCTACAGAACAACATCTGTTTTGCTTGTAGCACAACCAAGGTTGAGAAAATCTACATTTTTACCTCTATTGTTATTTCATCTTAAACAAAAGCAGAAAAACCCCAGTGTGATGACAGCAGCTGCCTGACGGTTTTACTGACAGCATTGCATCTAGAAATGACAATGGATTATGACCCCATGCTTTGTGTTACTCCATGAACATACCAGAGTGGACCAAACTACCTTCATTAATAACAAGAACATTATTTTGAAATATTTCAGTCATAAATGAATTTGACATACAGGTTTGTCCCACAATATTGTCTTTAATTCATAAAACTAAAAGTTTTACCATCTTTCCATAAGGCTGACTCAGTTTTAAACAAGATATAAATAAATGTCATCCACTTCCTTATAAAAAAAATCTCAATGATTTTTTGGAAACTTTTACTAATATACCTAGTCACTATTATACTCTATTTCTGCACATTTCTAGATTCCCATCTCACTCTGGTGTCTGGAACTAAGCAAACAGGTCAAATCCATTGTTTGTCTCCTTGTTATTCTGTATTTCTTTGGGAGATAAACCAAACTTTAGGGCTGTAAAAACTGTTTATTTCCATTAAGACACCTATAACACTGCAGTGGAACTTGCCATTTTATTTAAAATATCTATTACAATTACTTTGCCTTATGGAAGTAATTTAATGCCAACTCAGTTATGTAATACAGATTTAGAGCAGCTTTTAAACAAAAAAAGTTGACTTCTAGTGGCTTGAAATTGTTCATTTCTGTCATTCATACATCTATCAAAGGTGTCACTAGTGTGTCTAAACACACCATCAGATTCTACAGTTTCCCCTGTGCACCCTGAGAAAAAGGGGCTAAAGATCTCAGAAATACAGCTGTGATAATGAAACCCCTGAAGTTCGTAGGACCTGCAAACCTCATTGCAAGCGGCAGTTGAAGTTTTGTATTTAGCAGCTCACTTCCTGCTGCATATGTTTCTTTTACTCCTTCTTCTCCACTGACTGCTGCCCTTCGGAAAAAAAATATCCAAAACAACTGATTTCCAAGGCAGAAACACTGTGGTCTTCTAGCTGCCAGAATGTAACATAATGGCTATCTGAGTATCTCCTCAGATGGCCATTCCAGCAGGCGTTGATGTTGATCCTGCTTCATTCAACAACTTCTTGTTTCCCTGGAAGAAGCTTACATCTGCTTGGGCAAATTCTGTCATCACTGCCATTTCATTTGCAAATGCCATCTGTCTTGGAACTCCCTCAGGAAACAATCTTTCTTATCTGGCTCATGAGAGACATCCACATCATTTTCACTTTTCAAGCAATACTTTCTTGAAGCACTATATGTCCTGCGAAAGTGCCACCTCAATCCCACAATTAGCAGATACCATTGTAACCAACATCACCACTCCCTGTTTGCAGCTCTGCACATTGTCTTTTTCACTGACATTAAATATCTTTCTAGGGTAGACTTAGGAAAACCCACAGAGCTTTCATGCAAAATGTCTCCATTCCTCTGCCCTTGGAAAAACCTTTCTGAACCCTGACCCAGATTCAAGCTGAGGGTTGTAGATTTCCATGTCTGTGTTTCTAGCAACATAGATAAAGCCTCGAGAAATAACTTATTCAGTGTACCCAAACAATAAAATTGCCTTATAGTTGGCATGCACAATCACAGCTGGAGTTTTATTATTTCTTCATCTCCATCTTTGGTCAAAAAAAGAGAAGAGCTTGGTCAAAATTTGATAAAACCTCATGTTCATTTAATTTACAGGAAAAGCTCCTCTGTCACCTTTAAGAAAGTGTCACTAACTGTGACAAAAATGCCCACAGATGATATCAGAACTTGGCTGTCTTCTAGGCCTATATCTCAAAGGTAGCATAAACAGATATCATGTAAGCAAATTGTAATATGTTTTTGGCAGCACTGTGCTGACCGTTGCAGTTTCTTGCTGCTTTGTAGACATTTCATAGCTCTCAAGCAGAAACAGGAAAAAATTCAGACTCACTTAAACACTATGTCAGACAAGATTAAGATTGGTCTAGGTTAGCCTGGGATTCTGTAGGTAATGTTCTCCAAAGAGTCAGAAATGAGATGACAACCAGTATACAACTGAACAAAAACAACTGAAATAATGTCTTTATTTCCACTGTGTCAGACTAATCTGTGATAGTACTTGCAAATGCAAAATATTCTTTTCCAGTCTCTGCTGAAAACTAGAGCTGAACATCTTCTGGAGCGTACAGGAAATGCTTTTCCTTTTAAATACTGCCTAATATCAGTGTCCACAAGAGCACAATAGGCCTAAATGCCAATCTCATAAATGAAGATAAAAACTAGAACAAATTCCTTATTACTTGCTGTGCATAAATAACATTGATTAGTCCACATTTTTGCATTTAAACAGTCAGGATTTTCTGTCTGGGCAGTGGGAAATAACTGAAGGTGTGGAGACAAACTTTTTCAAATGGGAAGAGGGCACATTTTGAAAAGCTTTAATGCAAATGAACTTATTTGGTTTAGCAGTGAGAAAAAGTTGCAGGTTACTTTGTAACAGGCAGAAAGAAGATAATTATAAATTTATAAATTTCTGGTTTTGTAATTTCTGATCTTGTACCTTTGTAAGTAAAATAACAAATTTCTAAAATTATACACCCATAATGAATTAGCAGAATATATTAAAAATATACTTAGATTTTCTGTACTATAAATATACTAGACAAAATAATAGGACATTGGCCTGAATCCAAGTTATGTCAGTGATCCCAGAGGCTTGCTTGCAATGAATAGTTACATCAGTGTTCTCCAGTTGTGTGCATCACACCAGTGTATGTTTTGAGTCCTGAATTAAGAATCTACACTTAGTTTGTATGCTAATTAATCATCATCATCATCTATAGACATATGTAGAATTTAAAAAAAGAAAAGGGTGAAGTATTTGCAGTATTTAGTTCAAAATTTCAACTTTTGAGTGTATATGTATAAAATGTTCCCCATTCTCTACATGAGAAGACAAACCAGTGAAATTTCAGCTAAGCAAGAATCTTACTATTCTCTCTGCACATCACAGAGACAGACACAGAATACACCAGTGACCCATACTCAGATATCAAAAGTTATTGAGCATTTTCTGTAGAAGAGGGAAATTCAAAAGACCGATAATTGTGGTCTTTGCAGCGTCCAACCCATTTGTATTGGTGTGAGTAAATTGTGCTTTTTTAACAACATGACTCAAAACCTAAGATGTTTTTACATACTTTTTCTTAATTTATTAATGACCTTTATTTATTTATTTAAAAGCATGCAAAATTTGAAACCCTAATTGAGACACTAAGTTTCACAAAACTTAGCCCACTATACTTCACATTGTCTGATCAGCTCAGAAGACTCCAACTCTGCAGACCTTCAGACAAAGGTAAGATTTGAATGAAAATTGGACAACAGAGTAAATTAACTACCAATAAAACAAGTAACAATTTCAGAGGAGAACTGGACTTTAGGGTACTGTTATTTATTGCTACATTTTTCTTCATTGCTTTTAATGAAAGATGAGTATTTGCTTGACAGCACACAGTATAGTCAAACAGAGCTCATAATTCTTCCTTTTGATAGTATCTAAAATAAAATTCTTGTGTCAATTAAAAATGTTCTATTTTTGTAAGCACCGTTGTAATACTTATTCTGCAGTTTTTCAAATCTTATGTAATCTCACTAATAGAAGAAACTCTTGATTCTAGTTGGTAATATATGTGTCTTTTCATAAGAAATTTTGAAAAGATTTATCAATATTTCCTTTGACTTTCAGGCTTGATCAATTTTCATTTAAAAAGATAAAGTCTCATGAGTCTCAAAACTAACACTAATTAGATATTAAAACACACATTCAACCAAAAAACTTTACTAAGGAATGTTAATGATGAGAACATTTTTTTTTCTGAATACATTGATTGTACAAAACTAATTGCAAACTGTAGAAAGTTAATAGAATCCCACTGTTATTATTTTGGTTCTCTGCTGGTTTTTTTTCTTTTCTTCTGTGTTAGCTTTCTCTTTTATGAACATTGACTGTATATTAAAAAAATTCTACTGAGGAATAAGCTAGGAAAAGGTTTTGCAATATAATTAGAAATTGAATAAACTACAGCCAAATATAATTTATAAATTCCTACATTTATTTTAGGAATTTTGAATCTTCACCACGTGACTGTTTTTAGCTTTGTTTTCTAATACATCCTCATGTTATCACAGCTGTTAGTTAAGATGGGAATCAAAGGCCATCTCTAGACTTGGTGATCCACCAGGCTATTAGGCATAAAGCATCATCATTTCTGAAATCAGTGAGTAAGAAAACAACATTGTATTCAAACACTTTTCAGCATTCTGAGGTGGAGAGCAATGACCTGGCTACAGATAGGTCATCTCAGGGTACAGACTTTGGCACAAATTAGCCAGGGGTTTGAAAACATGCCTGTAAATCTGGAATAAATTGCATGAAATTCATCACTGTCACAATCCTTAAGGATTTGATTGAAATGAGAAAGGTGTGTTGGTTGCTTTTATTTGTTTGCTACTTTTTAAATATTTGTTAAGTTGTAAATGTGAAATCCTAGCACAAAATAAACATAGATGCTGTTTTGTATGTTTATCTTTCAAGGTTCTTGGAGTGAATTTATCTTGATCAGCAACACATTTCTAAACAATGATTAATTTGTCACAGTTATGTAAATGTTTAGGCAATACTTATTTTTGTAAATTAAATTTACTCTTTTCTATCTATACATGAAAGACAAAGTAGACACCATTGTTAAAAGGAACTCCAGTTGTGATCTTCAAATGAAGCAAATTCCTGTACATAGTCAAGTGAATATTTCCTTGGAATACACATCAGTAATAATGACTGAGTTATTCAGAAAAAAAATATTCTGAACACCAAAGAATGTCTGGCTGTCCACAGACTGCTTAGTAATTTTCCTCATTTTGTCTCTTCTGAAAGCTTTCTCTGTTCCTCGTATGGGATAGAGTTACACTCCATGAGCTAAAGAAACTGCTACATATTTATACAGCATTTTTCTTCTTTTTATGTCATGGAAACGAATAGCCAAACCATGTCTTCTTTCTGTGGGAATACTTTAGAGCTGCAGAACTGCAGGGAATCCCCTTCTGTCCTGAAGTTCCTCCCTGCAGAAAATAGGACTGGATTGCTGTGCTCCCAGAGGTCAAAGGCAGAGGACGGGGGATGCTGCTGGCAGTGAGGCAGGCATGGAAAAGGGCATGGCCCGAAGCGGGGTGCAGCATCCCCAGGAACCAGCTCTCAATTGTGGAGCTGTAACTGAGAAAGCTTGTCTGTGTGTATTGTACAAAGAGTCATCAGCACTACTCAGCATACAGCCTCCAGTGCCCTTTGAAGTTTAGCAAGCGTGCTGAGTTGGCGTGTCCTTGAAATCCAGGAGAAAATTTAGGTCCAGCTTGCCACTGAGCTGGAGTAGCCTCACATCCAGCGCTTCCAGCCCACCTCTACCTCTGCTGAAGCATCAGCCACATCGTGGCTGTCTGCCTGTGCTTTTGTGTGCTCACAGGTGTGTGCATGCAGATCTGCCCTGCCCTTAATGCTTGTCTCAGTGGTGTGCATGCTTATGTGCAAAATAATGTATTTTTGTTAGAGTGAACCCTTTTCTATACAACATTCCTATGAGAGGGCATGATAATGAAGTAGGGGTGATATTTTGATTCTCTTTTGAAATAAATATCCAACCAAAACTTAGGATCAAGGAGATTTTACAGTACTGGTACTCCTCCTACTACTGTGCTGTTAGAAGGAAATTCAGATCATAATCCAAGAGGAATAAAAAGGTTTCAAATTCAATTTCATTGCTCTGGTTTTTTGTCTCTAGTTTTAAAATGCATAGTTAAACTGAACAGGTCTTATTATTTTGTTCTTACTAATTTACTGTAATTTCTTTCACTGTATGCCAAACATAAATGTTGAGCGCATTTTATGTGAATGCACTTTTACTGATAGCCTCAAATATTCATAATTTGCCTATCATGCATACCTCAATAATCTTGGAATTGAGTGTTCCTTGTTTTCATGTTAGTTCACAGGATTTTCTTATCTCCTTCCTCATTTTTGCTGCCCTAGACCTATAATTTTACCACAGGGAAAAATACTGCTAATATAAAGTTGATCATGCAATATTTTTAGTCGCACCTCATTTTAATCTTGTTTTAATATATTTGGTGTAATTTCAAGCAACAGAGATAATGAGAACAGCCTGTCTTTAAAGGCAGATTTGTCTGAAGAAATATGTTTCCTATGTCCAAGATGGGAATATATTTAAAAAGTAATTTTGGATAGATGTTTGTATTAATTCTATTGTTTATAATGTTTATACTGATTATGTTTATAGTTATATTTCTATTGAGTACGGACTACCTTCACTTACACTGTTACCTCAGTCAATTGCAAGCTGATTGATGCAGTGACTCAAACATAGGTTTGCTGTACTGCAATTTGAAAATTGAAATCATCTTGTATGAAAATTGCCTAAACTGTTCAATTTTATCCCTTTATTTATTCAATACTTTAAAGAAAGATATTTTTAAATATAATGTCCTGCTTTTTATGTGGTTTTCAAGTGAATTGGTGATTTTAAAATATTTAATGTTTAGTTCTGTATTTATTGCACAAATTGCATTTGTAAGAAAAAAGCACATTTTTTCTTGATACATAATTTTCCTCTAGAGGCTTTCGTGCATTGCACTTTTCCTATCGTGTAGGAGGTCTTAAATGATAACACAAGTAACTAGCTCAGTTTGTTGTCATTTCCTTTGTCCTTTTTTCTAAAGTACACTATCTTCCTTGAGCAGAAGGAACAGAATAAATTTTGAATTCTTTCTGTGCTCCTGAAAATGCTTTTGCATAGTACTTAAAATCTTGCCCTGAATGCATGATGTGGATGGCAACAGCAATCTTTTTTCAAGCAAAATATTGTGATTTGTTCCTTACCAATCCGTGAGGATCTCGAGCAATTTAATCTAAATAGACTCTGCTATTTTCACACATGAGTGGGTAACAATTGCCTCTGAGGTGCAAATGTGATGAACCATTGACCGTGTCATTCAAAAAGAAAAGAAGCCACAAAAGCTATAATATATGCAGTGAACATAGGGCTAAATTTTTATCTTCAGATAATAAGTTTTTGAACTTTTTTTAATGTAAACTTTACATACTCTACGATCTTTTCTGTAAACTGGATAGGTAAAAAGACATAGAGGTAATTATTGAAAACCAATTGCAGTGAGAGGCAGAACAAAAGCTATTCCTTTTTATGATGATAATTGAGCAGAGCTCTAGGCTTAGTAGGATAAAATGATTTCAAGGCTCTTTACATTGTTTTGATTAGGAGATTGAAAATGTGATGACTTAATAAAGAGAAATGTAGCTTTCTAAAAACATAGCTCCTTTTCTGCATTGTCTTAAATATAGGTATTTTTTTAATTTGTGACTTACATAAACTGCAGTGCTAAGTGCAAAATCCCAAAATTTCAGGTCCCATTTCCAGGGGACTTTAATAACTGCCCCAGTTTGGCTTTTTTTAACACTCAGCCCCAGTGAGCCAGATCATGTACCTCTGCCAAGCTGATCTTCCTTCAGTGGCACACAAAACAATAGCTGCACCTCTTGCCCTTTTTTATTCTGCTCCCACTTCTGCTAAGGCTCGTGAGATAACTCTGGCCCTCAGAAACATCAGAGTTAGTATTTAGGAGAACAAGGTGGTATTTTCTGAGTCTGAGCTCTGTGTGCAATCTTAGGCAAACCCTCTAAAACCAAAAGTGGAACCCCTGAGTCAAGGGTTGGGTGAAGGTGGTTCATTCTGTTCCTTAAATTTCAGATCACTGACATAAAAACTATTTCCAGTGAATAATGGCCTAAGTCTCCAAGTCTTCAACCACATGGTCTCCTACTTCCTTTTTTCCATCTTAGCTGTGGTTATTTGCTCAGCAAATCTTATAGCGGTAACTTATTATGCTTAATCGTCATGATTCAGTGTGTATAATTGCTCTGAGATGAAAAAAATCTACATTTAAAATTATTTTGAAAGCTTTTCTGGTAACTATAGATTTCCAGCTGGTGACATACAGATGTGGAGAGATCAGTTTGGAAATACTTCTGAAGTCAGAAAACTATATACCTTTTGTTTCTGTTGTTTTGTTTTGGTTCTTATCTTTCTGTTTGGAATTGATTGCCTATAGCAATGATTTGGAAATCTGGCTACAGAAGTTTTTCTTCCTATAGACTGTCCTGAGGGGATTTTTGAACCAGATCCCATTTCATCCCTGCTTAAAAGCTGCTTGAATGTGAGATGTGGAACACCAGTGTCATACAGGACAGTTCTGCACGGATGTCAGCTGTTGATAACAGCATACTACAAAGCTTTAAGTAGGCACAGTTAAAATAAAGGGTTTTTTTTCTGCAAGAGTCATGGCCTTCTGCTTATTCAAACACTAGAAGCCTTTTTTTTTTCCTGTTTTATTTTCTTTTCTAGTGATTTTGTCATTAAGAAATAACATCACTTCCTTAATTGCAACACTTTTTCTTGTCAGAATGCAAAAGAGGCGATTCTCTCTTCCCATCAAATATAAGGCATAACATTCAGGAGAAACATTGTGTTTCAAGTGAAAAAAGGAATGATAGATGGCTAAACAGCATCCTTCATTCCTCTATGTGACTAGGGGCAAGGAATCTCAGACTTAATGCTATTCAGGAGTATGCAGACAAAAGACATGTTAATAGAAAATGTTGATTTGTTCAAAATAAAACTTGCATAGAAATACATAGATTTCAGTGACTGCATTTTTCTTGGAAAGCTTTCTTTAGATTTCATTAAAGGTTTTGTTCCAAAGTGAGAAAGAGAGAATTACTCCAATTACTACTTGCCTTATGGTCAGGAAACTCACTTGAGATAAAAAATTCTGAATTCAAGTCTTTAATGACCCATAATATGCAGACCTCCAAACCTCATTATTAAAATTTGAATGCCAGAATTATTAGTTGTTTTGACAACAAATTCACTTTTGAAAGGTCTCATTATACTGCCACTTATGAAATGTCATCAAATTATAAATATATTCCAATAAATGGGAAAAATATTTTTTTTGCTTTTTTATTTTGTTTTTCATGGCAAGCTATGTTTATTGGGTTTTGCCCCAATTCTGAGTCATAAGATTTTCCCAGCATGTCTGTCATCTCATATTGCAGTATTTGATCTTCCATTAAATAAACACAAACTGTAACCTTTATAGTTGCAAAGATAACCTTCAAGCAATGAAGTGAATGTATTTGATTTTATCAGCAACGTCTCATTTGGTCTAAGGCATGAAATGAATGCAAATTTATTTTCATTTATCACACTGTTGAATATTAATACTAATGCAATCCAACTTTTAGTGTCAAGAGCTATTTCTACGCTGATGAAAGCCTTCAGGAGAAAAGATGGGAGATCCTGGTGTAAGATCTGTGCCTCCTATCAGTGCACTTTGCCTCCAAAGTTATGGGGAGGTAAAAATTAAGACAAAAAAAGAAAGTTTTAAAGCAAATAACGCTTCATATCTATCTTAATAATAACTGAAGATCTGGTCCACTGACATCCATCTAATGTTACGAAGGTTCAAAACCATCAAAATTTCACAGACATTAAAATTGTATATCCAAGCATAGAATTAGTACAATTCTGTTTCTTACCTTTACTGATGTGATGGAAATGTAGTGTGAATTCCTTCAGTCACATTGTAATCTCAAAAAG
Organism: Geospiza fortis; assembly: GCF_000277835.1. Taxonomy (NCBI): domain Eukaryota; kingdom Metazoa; phylum Chordata; class Aves; order Passeriformes; family Thraupidae; genus Geospiza; species Geospiza fortis. Next base: position 6,543,485 of record NW_005054332.1, read on the forward strand.
AGGCATCCTAAATTAATTATACAAACACCTGAAAACTACTTCCTGTCTGTCTTCCATGAAATTCTTTAGTAAACCAAGTTAGAGTCATGGTTCTGTTTTTACTACCAAGAAAATTCAATGGCAACCACAATGTCTAGAAAAAAGAATTCATTGAGCCTAAAGGAAGTCAGGATTTTGTCCATCTTGCCCAAATGGACTTAACTGCCAAAAACAATACAAATAAAAAGAAAGTGCTATGAGATAGGTGTTCCTAGTAATGTTGAAATAAAATTAATTAATTAAAAATAATGCAGATATAGCTCCATGCTTTTTAGTTTGGGTTTGGGGGTTTTGTGTTGTCTTTTGGTTTTTGGGGTTTTGCATACTACACTAGACTATAGTTAAATATATTTTACGCATTTTACATCTGAGAATTTCAACACTTTAAAAAGACAGTATTCATATTAGATTGTTCTTGACAAATTTATTCCTGATATGATTTACTGCTAGTTTGTGATTGAAAAAGAAATAATTTTCTAGAGTAGAAAAAAATCCCAACCTAACAAATTCAACCAGTTTTTCTTAAGAATTTAAGAAAAAAAATTTGCTCCTTTCTAGCATAGCAATAAATTTTACACCTCTTAAAGGTATGAGTGGCTTGAGGGGTTGGGGGTGGTTGTTTGCTGTGGTTTTTTGTGTATGGTGAAACCCAAGAGAAAGGAAACACGACCTTAAATAAAATTTTTATTTAATCTGAAGCTATACCAAAATAGATTACAGTTGAAATTTCCTCTTTTTTTCACTGTACTATAAAGAATTCTGGAAATGACCACATTATATTTCTATTGTGTGTAAAAGCTGCCCATTGCCATTAGGATGAAGGAATTACACGGATTTATTTTTGTTTAATCTTTTAATTTTCCTTTCCATTCTACTCCAGTCCACATATCCACCTCTTTTCCCTGCTCCCCACACACACATAATAATCAGTGTGAAACTGATGGTTTGAAGCCCACTTAATTTATTTTATTTTTATTACCTTTTTTTTGGCAACACAATGGACACAACTGACATTAAGGCCTAGTGTAATAGCATGAGACGGTTTGGGGCAGGAGGAGGACAGGTAGGAGTGTGATGGTCAAAACTGCATTAGCTCTACAAAAACATTGCAATATTTTTTAAAATAAACTGCAAATTTTCCTGCAGATTATGCTATATTCCCTTTCATAGAGTAACTCATCTTTCTATTATGATGTTGATGAACTTTCATTCCCCTCATTCTATAAAAAACACCTTTTTCTGTGATATGAAATTACTTTCTCCTTCATTGTGGCATAAATAATGGGATTTACCTGAGATTACACAAGAAATCTGAAGCAGAGAAATCCACAGATCATCAATTCTGATTAAAGCAGTAATCATGGAATTATCCCATCTTTTTCCTAAGTAGTTGCTGGCCAACTGTTTTCAAGCAGTTCCACAGATTAATAAATAAATAAATCAGAAAATTAATAAATATATAAAAATATAAATTATTTGTATTCACTGAATTTGGGATAGCTCTGTTTGTTTGAATGAAATCTTCAGCTGTTTAAAATCAGAGTTGCTCTACAGATCTGAGTAAAGAATAAAGAAATCCTGATTAATGTTCCCAGGTAAGGATTTCATTTTTTCATCATTCAAGTATTAGCCCTCTTAGCAACGAATCCTTCATATCTGTGTTTTAATGATATTTTCAATTGGAAAAGTTATTATGGACCTATTACTTCAATTCTATGCAACCATGCTAATTTATTTGAAGGTAGAATTTGGCCTAATGCTTCCTGTGACAAAGAATCAGGTTTCAGGTACTTGTTTCCAGAGCTATGCCAGCTGGCCTTTTCAGTTCCGTATTCAAGGCTAAAAGGCTAAAAAGCTGTAGTTCCTTGCTGAACTAAAAAAAATAAAAAATATTTGGGAGAATGGGCCATTAAAAAAAGGAGATGACATTTTCTATAAACTCTATTTTTAATTAATAAAAATAAAAACAAAGAAGACCAAAATAAAGTAAAAAAACTATCCCTCCAGTAGATATATGCAAGTAAAACTCTAAAAAAATGTTTTACTTAGAAATTATGTCAATATATTCAAAATTTGTGGAGCTTTCCAACCAACTTTTTTCTTATCCAAAAATGTCCAAGTCAGCAAAAAAGGTGTGTGCAGGATTTCTTTCTTGCTTAATAAGCCTGAGAACAAAGTCTTATGAGTGACAATCACATTTTCTATTATCTTTGATGAACCATTTCCATCTAAGTGCTGATAAATATGCTGAATAATTATCTTTTGCACATATTTTTGTTAAAAAGTAACAAAAAGAAAAGAGGGGTAATGAAAATCACAAGAATAACTTCCATTTCTGCCCACCAGGAGAAATATCATAACTGTTATCCTCTAAGTATTCTCTCCAAAATACATAACAAGTAATTCTAAGAATCTAGCTTAAAATGACTAAAAAATACTCTCAGGGCATAGGAAACAAACAAACAAACAAACAAAACCCCACCAAAAACTACCAGCACCACAATCCAACCCAAACAAAAATAAACTGAAAAAATCACCATAACCCAAAAAAAAATCTCCCAACACCAAAACCAAGAAATAAAACCAAAACAAACCCAAACATTGCCTGTCCACAGGAAAAAAATTAATCAGGAGCAGGGTGACTAAGGCCTGCTGGTGAGGTGTGGGAACACATAGGTCTTGCACCTTTCTTGGTCCCTTCTGGGAATGCCGGGAATGCTTGTAGCCTTGATAATCAACCCTGTGGTGAAACATTCCCTGGGTGAGTTTAAAGTCCAACATTGCTTTGCTTAGGACACTGGCTGCTCCTGCTTCCAGACTGTGGAGGAGCAACTGCTATGGGGAAGGCTTTGGGTCATAGGGTTTAGGACAAAGGTGTGAAAAATGGGGTGCACCTTCAAGGAGTGTGGAAAGTCTAGCAGGGAAGTAATTGGGTACATGGCTCTATTTTATGATCATCTGAACCCTAACAGAGGTCAATTTTACCTGCTTAATGTGAAAAAGGATGCACTTGCCTTTACATAGCCTAGCACATTTTCTTGTTGTGTCCCTGCTACAGATAGCCTTTGTTATGCTTCAGTGAGGAGCCTCTACTTTTATATTATTTTTATCATTGTGGGTGCAACAGTGATTTGAATTAACTCAAATGAGAGTTTAGTGGGTAAATACAGTGGGGCAGGAATTCTCCCCATAATTCTGTGTTGTCTCTAAACTAAAAAGCCTTGCGCACCACATCTGCCATTCTGCATTTCCCTTGGACAAAACCAGAAAATTTCAGTGCAAAATCATCCCAATTAACAATTCCAATAATTTTCCAGCAACATAAGATATTGCAAATTCTCTCTCCCCAGTGCCGGAAGCAGAACTGTACACACAGAAATCACAGACTGCAGCTTAAGTAGGTGGATTTTCACTGAACATTTCTTTAGGTTCTTTTTTGCTTCCCATGACTATATGAAAATTACTGACAGGCTGATTTCTTGCAAAACAATCTGTAAGCAAGTTTCTTGTAACAATGATAGATTTAAGGACATTTCTCATATGATTGCTGATTGCTTTCATCTAGAATACAATTTAAAAATATGATGTTAGCAATAATCTTTTTAAATAAATGTTTACTATGAATAAAACTGTTTTGTTTTAATTTTTTCTTCTTTTTCCCTTGGTAGTACCGATTAGTTCTGTATTATCATCACCAGTCAGAACTTTAGTGTGTAACTTACTCTTTAGATGAGTAAGGACTGTATAAAATAATGGGGCTGAAGGTTTTGACTGGTATCTCTTGAGCACTACCTGATAATGACTATAATTAACTGATATTTAAAAAATCACATCACAGAAAAGACAACTGATAAACAAAAATTTGCATTTGTCAGAAATTTGCAGCTAAAAAATGGAACACACACCACACACACACTCCCATCATTTTTAGATTATAATTTAAACACATATGGATGGTTTTACCTGACCAAACCAAATTTACCTCCAATCAGGGCTGGAGCACCCTCGTCCTATGAAAGTAGTCTGAGAAAGTTGGGGTCCTGTGATGATAGTCTGAGAGAGCTGGGGTTGTTCTGCTGGGAGAGGAGAAGGTTCCATGAAGACCTTACAGCACCTTCCAGTACTTACAGGCATCCTTCAAGGGAGCTGGAGAAGGATTTTTTACAAGTCATGTAGTTATAGGACAAGGAGGAATGGTTTTAAACTGAAATAGGGTAGGTTTGGATAAGAAAAAAATTCTTCAATGTGAAAATGGTTGCACAGGGATGGGTTGTCCAGAGAAGTCGTGGATGCCTCAGTCTTGGAAATATTTAAGGACAGGTTGGATCAGGCTTTGAGCAAACTGGTCTAGTGCAGGGTGTTCCTGACCATGGAGAGGGGAGTGGAACTAGATGGTCTCGAAGGTCCCTTCCAACCTAAAGCCTTTCTGTGATTCTATGTGAAAAAAGAATGTAAGAACTGTGCAACCATGTATAGTACTTCCAGAAAGGAAGACAAAACTCTAAGTGAATTCTCACTCCTGCGTCAGAGGCATGCTGATGCACACTGCAGGACCTAAATGTCCAGATGTCAGGACCTAGTGCTGTGGCTGTCTTTATAGCCTCTCTGTATATGTACAGTTTCCCCCGCATAAAGACCTGAAGGTGGTGTAAAGAATAATGCTCATGTCTGTCCCTACAGAGCATGGGGCTCTGTCTAGACGCCAGTGAGCAAAAGCATGTCTTCTTTTGCAATTTGGATGCAGTACAGGCACCATCTAAGCAAGAAATTTAATATCTCAACAATGAACAAATACTTATTTTGAGATGTCTGCAACAATGAAACTTTTTGTTTGAACTCCATTTTACATTTTTTGTTTTACATTTTCTCCTGACAAATAGCTATGCAGGCAGGAGGAGAAAAAAAGCCCAGCAAATTTATTAGTTCTGCTTTTCTGAAGCTCCTGTTTTCCATGAGGTATATTTGTACTTGGACGCCAAATATAGAGGACTAAACAACTTACTAATGCTCCTTGCCGAGACTTTGAAGGGATGTTGTTTTGATGGATTCACCCGGTATTTCTTGAAACACCATAAGGGTAACAACATTATATGCTAAAGTCAAAAATATTTCATCTTTTCAAAATTTTGAGAGGTGTTGAATAAAATGAAGGTGGAGTGGGTTTTAGTCAGTAAAGTAAGTTTGATCCATTTTGCACACCCACCTAGCTACATCAGAAAGCAGATTCTTAGTATCCAGAGCAGAACTGAATGTAAAAAAATCCAGTGAAGTGACACATTTTTGGACCATATTTGAGGTGTCTTGGTGGTATCCAGATCAGCTTTCCAATGTAGAATGTTAAAAGGCAAGTTAAACTTGCAGGCTTAGTGCGATCGTGAATGAACTCTGGCAATGCAGGACAGTCTTAACAAACACAGCCATACATTTGCAGCAGTGTTATCAACAAGTAAAAAATATTGTTTCCAATATGGTTTTGTTGCGCAAAATATTGCATAATAGGACTGTGTAAATCCCCTTATTTTTCTTTCAAACTTTTGTTGCTGATGTTAGGAAGCTAACCAGTCTCTACACCTTGAGAGAAGAAGTGAAAGAAGCAAGTTCCTCTAGTGCTGGATTTTACTCCATTTCTTAATTGTTCTCTGCAGGAATTAGTTTCGTTTTAGGCAAAGGTAAGGAAATCAGCCTCATAATTTAGGCAACCTAAACATCTCAACATTTTCCCATAAAGGCATAATTTCTCATTAATATTATGCTATTTTCTGTTAATGCTATTTGACCAATCTACAAAAAATTTCTCCTAGAAAAAATTGTTGAACAAAAATATTCAAGTACTTTACAAAAACACAGTAAGTAGTTACATTTTCTACAGGACTCAACATAACTGTTCTTACTTCGACATGGAAGCTTGGTAGGTGTTATCTTTATAGAAAGTGATGATTAATCATGACTATTAAATACGTGCACCAATTAAACCAAATGAAGAACAAAAAAAAACCGAAACACTCCTTTCAAATCAACATTATCTTTTTTTATTTTTAATACAACTCCTGCAACTGACTGCATTGTGCCACACAAGTTATAATGAAAGAAGAGACACTAGGAGAAATCAAATGATTTGGTTTTATTGTGGCACCTCTGATCAAATGATCAGTAAAGAATCGACTTCTCAAACCCAATTTAGATACATTCCTTCTCATTCCCCTTTTTCAAATAGCTTCTCTGCCTAGGAAGCGGCAGTGTAACACTGCCACCCACTGCTCCACTTCACACAGGTAAAGCCACCAGGGTAAGTAGCTAAATGTTCATGAACAATCAAGTCTTTCCAGGTACAGCCATGACATCTTTATTAACTTCTGAAAGCTCCTCGGGGTAAGCTGGGCAGGCTTCGTTTGCTTTGTTTTGAAGCAGATGGAGTATAATCTTCCCCTGCTGCAGCAAACTGGCTTTGAGCATGACAGTATCTTGGTGTGTGGGGTTTTACTTACCCACTCTCAGATGTCACCATCATCTCTAGGGCTAAACACAGTAGTGCTTGCTGCAGAGAAACTTCCGCTCAGTTATCTTCAAATACCAGGCAATCTCTCTGACGGGCACCAACCTTATCTAGAATATTTAGACAAGGAGAGCTTCTGCTGTAAAGCTATATAGCATGACACAACAAGCAACATTTCAGTGAAACTGCAATACTTACTTCTTCAAACTCTTCATTCTATCTTAAACTCTTCATTCTATCCTTCTGAATCACTGCATTTGCATATTTTACATTCGCTTCAAGGAAATAAATACTTTTGCATTTGTTTTATCAAAATGACATTGCTTTCACTTTGCTGAAGCAGAAATCATTAAAATTCTATCCAGAAGTTCATGGATGCTATTTGTTTTTAGTTATTTATTAGTAGGAAGAAAGACTAGAACCACTTTAAACTCCAAACAATATGCTGTTATTTATTTTAAATTGCCATGTTTATGTGTGGTTTTAAATCCTGTGTCCACTTCTGTTTAAAATTGCATTCAGACTTGGAGCTTACAGTATCAAAATACAACTAGAATACTTGCTGATTATATTTTTCATCTAGTTTCCAAAACCCTTCAATCACCACTGACATTCAAAGTACATGAGGCATAGGGCATAGGACATAAGGTGCTGCAGTGTCAAGATATTAGAAATTACTGCAAGATCTTCTCATTTGAGCCCACACCACCATGCCAGCTCCAAGACCTTTTGATATTTATAAATAATAAAGAAGAAAATTACTAGTTTTGCTCTCAAATACTCAGCAAATTACTAAGCACTGCTTTCACTCATGTAAAATTAATTCACAAGCTTGGTACCTGGCATTACTTTGCTGTAAGAAATTGCATTGTATCTCACATGCATTGAATATAGGACTTAAGGAAAAAAAATCAATAAAAGAAATTAAATATAGCCAGCCTCCCTCAAACAATAAAAATCAATGCTGTGTTATCAGGTACCTAAGAAGCAGGTTTATTTTCAACATTAATCTGGATAGTAGTTTCATGGTAATTGATTTTTTTATACTTAAGCTGTCAAAAACTATAATAAGCAATGATTACTTGTTATTTTCCAAATTCCTAAAAGAATTGATTCTATGGCGATTGTGGGTTTTTTTTTTTCTTTCCCTGTCTTTCTCTGGAATGTTATTTCATCACTGAAACAATTATTAATGTTTCTTTTAGTGATGAAAAAATTGAAAAATAAATGGCCTTAAATGGGGTCATTGCCTTGGCAGCTGATTTACACCTATATATATTTCTGTTTGTCAGAAAAAGTAAAGTAACCATATTTTCATTGTTTTGATTGGCAGACATTCTTGCAACTGTTGTCTATGGCTGGACTAAATGTTGCATTAATCATTAAATATTATGTTTTCATGAAATGGAAAACTACTTTTTCTTTAAAAAAGAAAAAAAAATATAAAAGTTCACTTATTTTCACCAAACTTTGTTTTTTTTGCACTGAAACAGAGCATGCCTGCTACCTCTGTGTGGTACAATATGGGGATGGAAGAGAGGTCTTTTCATTAAATTTTCCTATGAAAATTCTAAAATTCTGGAAACATTTTAAAACAACTGAAACTTGAATTTGTTTGGTTTTTTCCTTTTTTAATATATTTAAGGATGAAGAATGGAAGACAGGACCATCTTGTAAATAGCCTCATTGCATGCAGTCTAGAAATATGAGGTAAATATAAACCTGGATACAAATTAGCAGCAGGTTATTTTGGATTGAAGACATACCATCCTGTTTCAGGTATTAACTTCAGATTTCAGGTCAGTGGAAGGGGAAAAAAAAAAGAAAAACTTAAGGATTTCTTTACAAAATCTAAGACTCCTTGGTAAATTTTCCTGCTTATTTTGTACAAGTCTTATCCCACTTTACCATGTGCTTAGAGGAAGAATATTATCTAGAGAGTAATGAACAAATAAAACAATCTTTACACTGTTTTGATTTATCCTGACAACCCTCACGTAAAGTTCCTTCTAGCTCCCCAAGACAAATCAGAGCAGTAACAGTCGTACTTATCCCAGGCAATTTGTAACGACGCGAGAGCTTTATTAACACAAGCTTGCTTTCCATAAATAGCAGTGGCAGCTGGAGCAGCAGCCAAGTTTGAGCTGGCAAAATTAACATAACAGAGAGGATCCACCTCCCCCTTTCATAGACAGCATCAGCATCAGCGTTGGTAGCCCTGTGCACAGCATCTGATCACATTTATCATGAGAGTGACACTGATGAAGACAGCCTAGAAGGTGCCATGGCATTAATACTGATGTGGAGTTCTGCCCAAGAGAAAAAATGGGCAGACACAGAAATTCCTCTGTAAGCATTGTATTTTGCTTGTCATGATCTTTGGAATGAAGTGCTACAGACTTTGTTATTATTGAGGAGGTAAAGCAGTAAGATGCTGTAGACAGATAAGAGGTTTTTGACTCCATCTCTCTACTCACCAGTGAAAGCACTCTTCAGTATGTTTAAATCATCTATTGTCCATTCTTGTTTTAAATGTCTCAAGTTTTGCAATTTTCAAGACCTGCCATGCAAAAATATTCCATATTTCAATACCAAACACTATTAAAATTTTATTCATTCCCACTTTCTCTTCAGACATGAAGTTTAATTTCCTTTTCTTAAATTTCAAAAGTAATTATTCATAATTTTCCTTTTGTACTGATTACAGACTTATGCTAATAGCAGCTTTTTCCCTGTTTCAGCTAGCACAGAGGAATTTTTATGATGATCTCTCTCATTTAGCTTTGTGAGTCAATTTGTATTTTTAATACATTTTTGATCCCATCTATTTTAAACCTTGTTACATTATCACCTTCCTCTTCAATGTTCCTAAGGTGTAGTATTTCTTTTATTATCACTGTATTTTAAGCCTTTCTATTCCCTGATTGCTTCTGAGTTCAGTTTTACTTTTTGTTGGTGTTGTGTTTTTTTGTTGTTGGTTTTTGTTGTTATTGTTGTTCATTTTGTGTTGTTTGTATGTTTGTTTTGTTTGGTTTTGTTTTGATTTTTTTGAATAGCCAAAATAATTCATCACTACCTCTCTGGCAAAAAGATGCCAAAAGACTCAATCAACATTGCAAGCCAAAGATATGATGGAGGTTATAAATCTCTGTAAATAATAAAGCCAAATAAACAATGCATGTTGCCACTGACATACTAAACTATAATACTATTGTAGTATTTAAATATTCTCTTTATTCAAATGTTGTGGAATAGCCATTAAACATAAACTTTTTCATTTTCTCTTTTTCTATTTATTTGGTCCTCGCTGCTGTGCAGAAAATTATATTTTGATAGCACAAGTTTGAAATCATGGAATTTCTCTTTTAACAGATCACACTTTTGCAGTTGAGATGAGAATGTTTTGCTTTTGACATTATGTCCTCTTGCTGTGCATTCTTCATGTTAGACATTGCTGCCATTATTGCAATATAAGTCAGATGTTTGCCCTGTAGAAAGAGCAGTAAGAAATCTTTTTCATGATGACTCACTATATGATATAATAAAATGCACTAGCAGTGCGGGAGGTTATTGATTTCAATGGTTTTAAAATAAAAAGGAAGAAAGAAATCTGAAAATGGGGAATCACTCCTTAGATGAAAGGCATAGATTGTCACAGGCAGATGTGCAGACTTTGCCAGAAACCACAGAAAATCTAGAAGGTCTTGCGAAATATTCTCCATTTATTGGTCAACATTCATTAGCATCCTAAAACTCAGTCTCTCAAAAGACAGGCCTATGGCCTCTTTGAGTATAAAAAAAAAAAAGCCCAAAACAAAATTTTAAAAAAACCCAACACTTCAGTGGATTCTTCTATATTTTTCATATTTTCACACAGTTATTTGTCACCATGGCATCCTAGAACCCCAACCGTCTGCAGAGCTTCTCTTGTGACAGGCTCTTTATACCTGCACACAACAATAAGAGCCAAGCCTAGCTCTGAATAAAACTCAGAACAAAGATGTGTTGCAATGCCACCTTCTAACAGTATTGCACCAGCCATGGATAATATCAGCTGCAATGTTCAGTTCATGCAAAGGATTAGAGCATGGAAGTAAAAGTGCTTCAGTGCTTAAGAGCAGTGAAACCTCCATAAAAATCCAGCATCACCTCATTTGTGTTTGACCTCACAGTACTTGGAAAAGTAGAAACTCCTGGTATGAGCAGGTAGTACTTTCACAATACAGAGGGATCACTTATCAGATATACTGAACATTTTCTTTAAATACTTGCAAGCCTGCAAGGTTACGTGACAAGGTTAAGTGTCTAGTTTTGCACTCTTTTTGTTCCTAGTATGCTCCAAGGTTTTCCTTAATGATAGGATTAAATGTGGTTTCCAGCTACAAACAGTTGCTTGTCGTTCCCCGTAGGTTAGTCTCTATATTTTGTGCTTATCACAAACAAAGAGGAAATAACTTTCTCAGTCTTTGAGAGTCTCTTAAAATGCACACACTTTAGGGAAATCATATTTTCTTGAAGGAAATGAGGCATGACCAATCACACAAAACGTGAGAAAATCCCTTGATAGGTGACCTTTGCCACGTGTAAAAGAAGCTGTTCAGTGGTTGGGGTTTCATGGATTTCATGCATGAAAATCAGATTTTCTGGCCACCAGTGCTGTTCAGTAAATAAATAATCCATCATTGTGTCAAACAGTAGAAACACGAAGATACTGGCATTGCTAACTGAATAAGGGTTTTCAGTTAGCAACTTATGCAAACCCTACATTTTGTCTTCAGGAGCTGTACATGTCTTTCTTGCAGTGTTTAGTTTTCATTGCTTGAACTTAGGTTATTTGTGCTTAGAGTAAGTGTGAAGGAAGTCTGTGGTGGGGACTATATCCCAGTTTGACTCTATATCCCAGTTCCACTCATCTGTGACCAGATGCACATATATAGAAAAGAATAACAAATAATGCTATCATACAATACACTCTGGGAATGCTTTTTGGAGCCTTTCACAGGGGAAGAATTCCTTCTGCATTGTATTGTTTTATAATAATGATGGATACTTTTCTGAGGTATGCTAGAGCACAGAGAACAACATCCGAAACACAAAGTCATTTAGCTAGGTTTCACTTCAGTGTGTGAATTAAATTTACATTAAATAGCAAGATATCATTTTCTCATCCCTATATCATAATTCCTGACTGAACTTCTATTAATTACAATTTTTTCCCCCTAATATGTAGAAGGGGATCCTTCTACATATAAGGGAGAAAACATCCTTCCATCTAGCAAAAGTTGCATTTTTTGTTTTTCCTTTTCCCTTTTCTTTCCTTTTCTTACCTTTTTTTTCTTTTTAATTTGAATATTCTTTTTTACAACAAAACTGTAAGAAAATGGGTATTTACTATACAATTACTGCACAAATGAACATTAGGAGTCAATAATAACTCATTGTATAGTATTCTCCTTTATTACCTTAGACAGGAAATTATCTATATTAGCTTTAATTTTGTTTATTTAAAAAATATTTAATCTCTTGATAGATTTGATCTAATATGTGGGATTCTAATTCATCAGTTTATTTTCCACAGTTTTGATTACCACTTATAAAACCAAGAAACTTTAATTAGTGAATGGTAAAATTCTTCACTCCTTAGAGCTCATTACTGCAATAAACAGCTCACCTTTCCCATTCACCTTGTGGTTTCTCTGGACCAAGAGCTGCCATGATTTCTTCAATCCACTACATAACTGATCCTTATTGCAGATACAAAATACATAAATGAATATAGAAATGAAATTTTAAATTTTACTTCTGACATGATATTTTTCCTTTGCTACTTGTGTGCTTCAGGTCTTGGGAGCAAGACTTATTTATCAAGTTTGCAGCTCCTTTCTATCTGTCAAATACTACTGCAGATGGGTTACTGTGCTCACTTATTTTAATATGCTGAGGTTACTCTACTCATTTTAATATGCTGCTGAATAGACTCAGTATGGCTTATCAAGAATAACAAGATGTGATCTGCAGTCCCATTAAAATGCATTACTTATATAAATCCATGTAATTAGATGTAAAAACTAAACTAAAATAATACTTTTATGTATTTTTGTTGTACTTTTTTTAGAGCAAATTAATTTTTTCAGTTGCAAAATTTCCTGTATCTTCTTTAAAATTCACACTACTTCAGCACTTAAATATGTAAAGATTTATTAGGCTTCTGCCTAGTGCACATCAGACCTACTAGAAATTCACTGTTGCCTTCCATCTGTGGATCAAGTTCAATTATTTTGACAGAAGAGATATTGGTTAATTTGTTTTCATAATCTTGTATATCAAAATTTTAAAATGTCATAACCATTCAAATATTTATTATTACAGTTTTTCTTTTTTATTACTTACTTATACTGAGAGGTTGCATCAGGACAAATATTAGAATCAGTTTGTGCATTTGTGCATGTACACACAAAACCACTGGATGTTTTATTGAGATTTGTGCATCCTGGTTTGAATATCAAGACAAGGTTTTGTGATACTGTTGGTATATATGTTTGCAGAGAGGAATGCAACTTAGACCACTCTTTGCCTACTTTTTCCCTGTTCTGTCCTCTGGTAGCTCTGGTAGACTTCTACAAGTGCAGAAGTGAGTGACAGATTTCACAGAGATGACTCAACATTCCCAAGGCATTTCCGCAGTTTTAAGGCAAAAAACTCAGATGTTTTTTTCTTCCCTTTGTGATAAAATTCTGAAAAGTATTTCATTATTATTTGATGGCTTGTTGAGGAAGCTGCTTGATTTTTATTGTGACTGAAAGTAGCAGTGGGTGTACCTTGTATGAATGTAAACAGCATGGGTTTTGTAATGGGAATAAAGAATGCAAGCAAGTAAATGAAACAAACAATGAGAACTTGCTCAATGGCAGGATCTAGACTTCAAAAGTTGTCACTGCCGTAGTGAAATGCTAATAGAATATAATAAGACAACACTTGAAAACAACTTTTCTGGTATTTTCATCTATTTGTTCGATTTCTAAGACTTTCTCCATTGACATGTGGATTGACTCACTTTTATTTATCAGGTAGCAGAATGAAACCACAGCCTATTGTTTATTACAGAAGATGAAATATATGATAATTTCTTACGAAGCAGCCATAGTTCCCCAAACTTCTGGCTGTACATGAATATAGTTATTTATTTATTTAATTATTTGTGGCATAAAAAATATTTTTGAGTGATTCTATAAGTGTAAGCTGGGTGTGGGATTAATTTGACTTAAGTTTAGATGACTAAAAGTCTGGTTAATGGCAGGTCAGTCATGCTAGACCATCCTTATAAAACCAGGGGAGAAAAACAAACCTAAAGGAAAAATGGCGCCTCTCTTATTTTAGACAGGTATTTAGCATGAGGATAATGCTCAAATGGCTAAATGCTAAAACTGCTAAAACTGCATAACTCCTGGTTATGCCATCTCTGTTGATTGGAAAGAAAACCCAAGTTGACTGCCTTAGATAGCTAATTTTAGATACATAGATATATCAAAACTTTAAAGGTCTGAGTGACTTTAAATGTCCATTTAAAGCATTTATGCAACTGAGCTAACATTGTAATTTGAACCTTAGTTTTATCTTCCTGATTAAAGATGTCTGACTTCAGAGTACAGTCAACCTACTTAACCACACAGGGAAATACAAACCTCTCCTAAGGAGTAAATAATACATTTTTCATGTTGACCAACCTTTTCTTTGAAGACATGTTTCTCATTAACAGCCATGAAAAAGAGATCTAGAACCATTAAACTTAATTTAGTTTACAATGCATGCTGAAGTTGAGGGAAATGAATCCAGGCTGCATTCACTGGACCTGGGCTTTAGCCAAACACGAGGGTGAAGAGAAACCAGCTGTTTACATCCACTCTGGAGTCCCTTCTTTACCTAGCAGTGTCAGCAAAGTTCTTATCACCATTTCACTGGCAACAGTAGGGCATCTACCTTTCCCCGACACTTACTGCTCCTCTCATTAAATAACCTGGGCCTGCACCGTGCTCTGTAGATGCACTGGAACACCATGTGAGCTTGTGGTGCCTCTGTCTGCCACTCTTTGGCAAACCCTCCAAAGGCCTGGGAGATTTTGGAAATGCAAATAGTTGTTGCAGCCCTCTGTCTCCTGTCAAGTCTTCACTCAGCAGCAGTGAGGAAGGTCGTGGTGGCTGGGCCAGAGGAGATGGGTGTTGAGAGGCTGCTGCTGACAGAAGCACAGCTGGCTCTGAGCATTGCTGCTCTTCCTCTGTCCTTCATCTGCTCCAGATCAGGGTGGCCAACAAGTGTCTCTCCATTTCTAGCAGAAAGATTCAATCCCATGCTTCCCACCTACTTCCTCTGCAGGTCTAAAGACAGCCAACTGTTGTTGCTGTCAGTTGCTGGTGTTTATTTTGCCTTTTTTTTAAAAAAAAGGTTCTTAATCCAATTTTTAAAAGTTAATATATATTTTTCTTAAACCACTCTTTGCGAACAAGATATCCACTTTTCATTTGGTTTCATTTCTAACAGAATATGTTCATTTTTAGTTTTTAAAAATTAAAAAATACTCATTTTTTCTCTATCTTATGACTGTGATGAAAATTATTCATATGGAAAACATGCTATAGAATGACTAAAAGGAAAGGAATTTAATTGCTTACTTTTTACATATACTTCAAACAATTAAATTGAATTTTCTTGTCAAATTTTCTCCTTTCTCCATCTTGCACAAGAAACCCTCCACACTTCTTCATTTAAAAATGAAAACGAAAATTTATGAATATTAGCTTCTGAGCAAATGAAATGTTAAAAGAAACCTTTTTCTCTTATAAGCCTTGAGTAACCATCCTTCACAAGGAACAGTCTATGACATATCTTTCTCCATTTTTGACAGTTTCAACTTTGAATTCAGCAATGACTATAGTACTAATCTTGGGATTCACATTCAAGCTTTTGAAAATTCTATTTTTAAATTAGAAACACATACAATTCCTTACAGCAATGGCAGGATATAGCTCATTTGAATTATACATTTATTTTGACTATCCTGATCAAAGTATATTTACAGATAAACTAGTGAAATTTTACTTCTGTGCGGGTTGACTTGATAGAAACACAAGAGCAAGGATTTTGTTGTAAAACATTGTAAGATGTCTTGCCTTAATCAAATATAACCAGATACAGATGTGGGGAGCAGAAGTAAAACACTGATGAGCTTTTAATATAATTTTCAATGAAGATTATGCATTTCAAGATTCAAATTCTGATTATGTTTTATGCAGAAAGCCTATTTAGTTATCTCTGTAATAGATAAAGCAATCAGTAAAACTAAACTATCTGAAAAAAATCATAAAATATGCTGAGCTGGGAGGGATCCAGAAGGATTATTAAGTCCAACTCCTGGCCCTGCAGAATACCATCCCTAAGAGTCATACCAGGTACCTGAGATTGCTCTCTAAACTATTCCTGACCTTGGACAGGCTTGGTGCTGTGACCATTTCCCTTAGAGCCTGTTCCAGTGCTCAGCCACCCTCAGGGCAAAAAACCTTTTCTTGATATCCAACTAAACCTTCTCTGACTCAACTTTATTCTGTTTCCTCAGGTCCTGTCATTGGTGTCTTGAGAGTGAAGAGATCAGTACCTGCCCTCCTCTTCCCCTTGTGAGGATGTTGAACACCACAATGAGGTCTCCCCTCTCAATCCTCTTCTCCAGGCTAAACAAAGCAAGTGACCTCAGCCACTCCCTGAAAAGCTTCTCCTTAAGTCCCTTCTTCACCTTTGTTGCCCTCCTTTGGATGCTCTCTAACATCTTCATGCCTTTTTTACATTGTGGTGTCCAAAACTGCCCCCAGCACTTGTGGTGAGGCTGCCCCAGTGCAGATCAGAGCAGGACAATCTGGTCAGAGTGGGACAATTCCTGCCCTTGCCCAGCGGTTCCTGATGCACCCCAGGACACTGCTGGCCCTCCTGGCTGCTCTGCTATGACACCAACAAGATCATTGAGGGTTTTTGGATGACTCCCACCAGGCCCCATAGATTTATAAATATCCAGCTGGAGCCACAGATCCCACAGAAGTTCAGGGTTGATTGGAAGTTGATCATTCTCACAGTGATGGTTCTTCATCTCAGGGCACTGAGACCCCCTTGGTCTATCATCTGTGTTGAAGACAGAGGCAAAGAATGCATTAGACACCTCTGCCTTGTCCATGTCACCATGTCAGGTGTCCATCCTCATCCTTTAGTAGGTGGATGCTATTTTTACACCATCTTTTCCCATTAAAATATTTGAAAAACTCTTTTTATAGTCCCCCACATTTCTGGTCAACTTAATATCCAATTCATCTTTGGTTGTATGAATCTTCTCCCTATAGAACCATTATGGTAAGCAATTCTACAGCATAAATATTCTCTTATTTAAAAATATTTTTTGTGGATCCAAGTTTGAACCAATGAAGGTTCAATTCAAGGACATTGCAACATTAATCTAAGAAAGAGAAAAGAAAAGAAGACTTAATATAGATATTCTTATATATTTCACCAGAGTCCAGCAGTATAGCTGGAATGCTACCAATGGCATCTTGCAAGAATTTGTGCCACAACTGAAATGCAATCCAAGTAAATAAACATTTGCCTCCCAGGAATGTTAGGAGATGAACAATTGGTCCCATAACTGCAGTTAGACCCATGGGTGCAATTCAGAGAGTCTGCACAGCCATACTCCACTAACAAACCTCTCACCTAAAGGAGAACTTCAGGAATTTCCTGTAGTTTCACTGCATGGGACTTACAAGAAAGGCTTTGATGAAGTCTGAGCAGGAGATCCTCTTTGTAAATGACAGGGTAAAAGAGCCTGAGATATCCTTAAGAGTTTTAGAGGGTCTAGATTCAAAATTAAGCTCGATCATGAGGGGGATGCAGACTTAACACATCTGGATGTACCCTGAGAGCAGGTCTGCCCTTCTTCAATCCTCCTTTTTATATCTAGGAAGTGGTGCCAATCTTGCATTTCCATTCATTTACACATATTATTTTAGCTTCTCTAATTCCTCTGGCCTGACATCTGCAAAAGCAGAGTCTATGTTTGTTCTCCTCCCAAACGCCAAGGAATTGCTTTGAAATCTTAACAACTGAAACCTTACAGTTCAGGAAAAAAAAGGAAGATCTTACAGTAAATAAAGACATGCTGTCTTGAAGAGTCCTTTTCACTGATATCAGAAATAACAAAATCTTGCTTACTCCTGTCAGCCATCAGCAGTGGAGCACTGAACTCAGCCTATTCCAATGGGTAGATATGGAAGTAGCAAATCTGGAGCAGTCCCGTTCTTCTGAGACAAACAGGCATACCTCTTTCTTCTCTGAGTAAAAAACTATCTGAATGGGAAGGCCCAAAGGGTGGTGGGGAATGGAGCTAAATCAGTGCCACTAAACATTTTTATATAGAGGTGTTATATGACCCATGCCTTCAGGACCTATTTCTTATCAGTTTTCCTCCCCATCTGGCTCAAACACAGATTGCTGCTAAACAAAAGTCAGTTTGTCTGTGGTCATCCTCCCATGATAAATTCACACTCTATCTATACTTGGGCTGTTCTTTTGCAGACCAGAGGTTTTGCCACCAAACACCAAAAGCTCTCCCCCCTCTCTTCTTCTGGGACATGCAAACATGGCTTAGCAAAACACCCTGCTTCTTTTGCAAATGGCCAATTGGTTGAGTCATTAACCCTTAACACTTCTGTCTCTCTCCATGGGCTTACTTTGAACTGTAATTTTATTTTGTAAGCATTCACACCCAAAGACTCTTCACTTTCACTGTTTAAATTCTGAAAGTTGCTGGGTTATGGTTGTTTTTTTTTTTTGAGAATGAAGAATTTTGATATAATTTGATTGACTTATTTTAAAGAAAAGATGAGTAGTTTCAATTTAAGTGTTTAGCCAGCTCGGGATTCACCATAAACACTAAACATTAAAACTAAAATTATAGTAGAACACAGAAGACAATATTTGAAATAGGTAATTGTAAAACATGGGTAAGAACATTTTTATGCATCAATTCACAAATATATAACATCAAGTGATTTCTGAGATCATAGTAGATATCCAAACCCAAAATTTAATTTTCGGTGTCTTCTAATATATAGGTCTCAGTGCTGACTCACAAAAATGTACTAATAAGTTTTCAAACCAACATTTGTTTTAGTACAGAACATTTCTGAATGGCCACAGACCGCACAATACCCTTAAATTACCCTATAATACCCTTGGACTGAGGTAGCTCGGAAGGGAAATTTCTCTATTGCAAGATGAAAATTTGCTTTGGTAGAGTGCTTGTCAGCTATTTTTAAAGTACTGAGGAAGTTGTAACATTGCATCAGGATGTGATGACAGGTGACAATATTCTGTTTGTGCTGTACGCTGCTCTTATGTTCTGGAGAGTGCACATAAGTGCATAAAGTTATTAACGTAATAGGTGCAGAACTGATATTTGTATAAGTAGAGTTTTCAGCTGTTCTCATTGCAAAAGGTGCTTTAAATGTAACTGACAGAAGTACCAACACATTCTTCCATGACGGCCATCAAGTCACAAGACAGTCTTTAAAAGTGGTGACTCAAATCCAGCAACTTCCATAACAGATAAGAGAGCAGTCACTTCCTAATGTAGGAGGGATTTCAGTGAAGAGGTTAGGGTTTATGTTACCTTTATGTTTTCCAAAGCTTTTGTGAGGTTTAATAGTGTGCCAAACCAAGAAAACAATTATACAATCAAAAAGTTTCAGAACACACAGCTCCAGTACTCCTGAGACTAAGCGACAGTGGAGGGCTAGGTAGGGAGAAAATGCTTTGAAATTAATTCAATGTCATGTCATTGAAAACTCTGACTGAAAAAAGAGTCACATTTATTTTTCATTTTTTTTAGACTGCAATGATTTGCAAAGCTTCAAATGCCCACACATCTACTAAGCCAGACCATTTAAAGAACCTAAATAAGCTTGCATGGTTTTAAGCTCTCTAACTTTGAATATGAGCTTTGAAGTCATGCCAAAAAACAACTGCAGCAGAGCTGCTTTAGAACTGAATTCCTGACACTGGAATTAGTGTTGGGTGTGTGGCATGCCTAATGATAATCTTGACCACGTTTGCTGCAGACAGCCATCACACATGGTGCCTCTGAGTCAATAACTCTCCTAAGATAAGATTTGGAGCTTTTTTAGTTTTTACAGATTGGTGTTTTGGACACTGTCCATTCTGCAAAGCCAGCTTGCCTAATCACACAACATTTTTCCATAGGACAGGAAGATTTCTGGAACATTCCTTTAGTTAATTCCTGTTGAAATGTTATTGTGGGAGCATAAGAAAAAAATTAAAAATGAAACTGCCTCAAATATAGGTTTTATCTACAATTAATTGGATTCTCAAAATTCTTCAGTTTCTAAATATGTTAGAACTCCAGTGTTCTATTTCTACAATATATTAATATTTACATCAATAAAAACTGCTCACTTCATAAAAGAAATAAGCTATTATGCCACTTCATCAATGTAGAAGCACACAGTCAACATGCCATGGTTTTTTTATCTCTGTGCTGCACTGAAGAGCATATGCTTCTGCTACTGAAAGCTTTGGGAGTAACATAGTATGTCAGGCGTAAAAAGAAAACCATACACAAGTAGATTGAGATTTTTTCTAAAACACGTTCACGTGCCACTGTCTCTCACAGAAGTCTCCTATCCTGAGCTCAGAAAGGTAAACAGCAGCATTTCCATTGAATTTAATGGAGAAGAATCAAGCTGTTCTAGTTTCCCAGGGAAAAAAAAATGCTTCTTTCACTCAAACATTTGTCACTATGAAAGAACAGATAATTTACTTGAAATATGGAACTCTTAAAATGCATTCTTCATCCTGGCTAGATGATTTCATTTAACTTTTATGACATGATTAGTCATCCTATCGTGATGCAGCACAATGTAACTGAGCACATCAGGCATTTTAGATAAGGGTTGCCGTGCAGATAGAGATGTTTGCAATGGTTTCAAAGAACACTCTGTCTTGAATGAGGGCGCAAAGTACACAAAGAAGACAAATAACAAAAAATGGTATATGTATTCTAGGTATTTTGAACCCTATATGTGAATTTTCCCATATCTCAAGTGATATTCCAGCCCTACATTTAGAAAGTATAGAGAGGGAAAAATCCACAATTTAAACATTGAATCTGCAATCAAAACTCATTGTTCAAAAAACTTTTGCCATTATATTTCTAAACTTCCATATTTTTATGAAAACTATTTATTGGACTTTATTTACCATTTATTTACACATCATGAATTTGCTGTTTCTTGTATGAAGATTGGAAAATATGGTATGTTCAATGACCAAATTTTGTAAAAGCCGTTAATCATGTAGAATTCTATATTTCAGCCACAAAAATCCCACAAAATTCAAAACATGGATTTCAATTTAAGAGGAGCAAGCCAGACATATGAATAAAAAATTATTTGATACTCAGAAGTCAGGTTATATTTTGTTCCTTCTACATAACCATAACAACCACTGTCTAAATTTGACTCTGATTTTCTGAAGCAAATGCAGAAGTGTTGTGTTACTACATCTTAGAATATGTGATGGGTAAAAAATATGCCAAGATTCTCCTTAATAATTGTCACTTTAAAAAAAAAAATTTAACATTTGTGAAATTATTTTTATAGCTACTCTTTCTAAAATGTGTGGGTTTATTTTGTTTTAATCTTCTAAAATTTGTTGATAGAATATCATGCTGATAGAATTAGAATATTCAAATATCATTTGCAGATAGAATTTTCATTATTTAATTAAAACATTTAGTTCTTTACTACTCGCACTTTCCTGAATTAACTCTCATAGGGAATGTTAGACATATTAGAACATTAGGAAAAATCCCAAAACCTGAAAATACACAAAGCTAAGTATTTTTATGTATGATAAACGTACATTAAATATTACCTTCATTTTACTAAATCAGTGTCATTTGCGTCATGGATTATATCAGTATTTTTGTGTACATCTATGTTTCCAAGAGAAAAATAGTCTGAAATCCAGAAAAAAATAAAACATGGTTTCAATAATTTCTTGAAAAAAACACATGACCTATGGAAAAATAATGGTTATAAGATGCATGTACATTTTCTGTTTATAAAAGACACAAAAAATTTAAGTCTTAAATTACTTAGCTATACCATTTGTTTTGGATTTATTCCATTTCATAGTCTATAATATAGCAAAATATTTATGTATGTTAATCAAGAATTATTTTGTTTTCATCTGAAGGAAGAATGGAAGCAGCATTATATTTATAGAATCATAGAATGGCTTGCATTGGTAAGGAATTTTAAGACCAACTGTTGCTCCAACCACCCTGCCATAGGCAGGAACAGTTTCCACTACACCAGGTTGTTCAGTCACATCCAGACTGTCCTTGAACTCCTCGAGGGATGGGGCATCCACAGCTTCTCTGGGCAACCAATTCCAGTGCCTCACCACACTGAAGAATTTCTTCCCAACATCCAACCTAACCCTGCCCTCCTTCAGTTTGAAGCCATTCCCTCTTGTCCTGTCCCTACAGACCCCTGTGAATAGCCTCTCTCCATCCTCCTTATAAGGCTCCCTTCAGGTACTGAAAAGTTGCAATTTGATCACCTTGAAGCCTCCTGTTCTTCAGGCTGAACAATCCCAATTCTCTCAGCCTTTTTTCATAGGAGAGTTGCTCCATCTCTCTAATAATCTTGGTGCCCCTCCTCCAGACTCACTCCAACATGTTGATACCCTACCTTGTGCTGCAGACCCCAGAGCTGGACACAGCACTCAGGTGGGGCCACACTGCAGTAGCACAGAGGTGCAGAATCCCTTCCCTCTCCCTGAGGGCCACAATTCTTTGGATGATGCCCAGGATACAACTGATATTCTGAGCTGTGAGTCCACATTGCCTGATCACACCCAGCCTCTCACTCACCACCATTCCCATCCTCACTGGCAAGGCTGCTCTCCATCTGTCCATCCTCCAGCCTGCCCTGACCCAGGTGCAGCAGCTTGCACTTGGTCTTGTTAAACCTCATGAGATGCACATGGGCCCATTCCTTGGGCTTGTTCAGGTCCCTCTGGATGGCATCCTGTCCTCCAGGTGTGTCAGGCACACCACCTGGCTTGGTGGCATCTATATTTAAAAAGAAGTTTTTTTCTATAATTATGAATCTTACACTTTATGTTTACATTGGAACAGGCATTCTAAGGATGTTCTTGATTGAGTTTTAAATTGTCTTGTATTATTAATTGACTTGGCTTTCTACCTGCATGACCAAATTAATATTTTCAAGCAATATATTTTTTCATGGAATCATATTAATGTTTTAATTATTATGGTGGCTGAAGGATACAGGTTGAACAAATGAAAGAGACTGTTTATGTGTTAAAGTATGTTTTGAAATGATATGTCACAGATGGAGTCCTAAGAAGTAAATATAATTCTAGAAAAACATAAATTGTATGTAACTGAGTAGGTAAGTAGTCTCTTCTTAAGAAAATAAAGACTTCCTTTTCACTCTCATTCAGCTGTAGGGTTTTTTAGCTATTAGATTGTAGTACAGAGAGAACTTTTAACCCAGAGAGAGAGAACTTAAATAGTTATAAAGAAAATAATTCTCATGGAATTTTAGTAATACAAAAATTGAAAATAAATAGCATTTTCTTTTTTTAATGCTAATTCTTTGGAAGTGTAAAAACATTAGTCTCAGAATATTACTTGTGGGCTGAAAATCCTGTCTCTGCTGAAGTCATAACTCCCACTGGCTTCACTGAAACTAAGAGATCACAGCTGATCTATACCAGTGTGAGATGAAAATCAGGCTTCAAGATATTGTCTAAAATTTGACAAATCAAAGCCAAACAGCTTCACTCAGGCCTAGCTACAAACAGATGTGTTCATTCTTCTGAGTCTTACATGGAAAAGCCAAATGTCAGCTGCTTTGTAAACTGCCATTTGGACAGGCCAGCATGCAGCATGTCAGAACTTCAGTTTCGGAATGGAACAAGTGCATTGAGAAAGGAACCAGCTTCTTTCTTCATGAGAAAAATATAATGAATTCATGCACTCTTCCAATGCATCCTAGACAAATCAACAGTCAAATTAAAATTTACCACAGATAAGCAATGAGCATCCACTAACTCTGCTTGTGTAAAATGACTCTGTAAAACTCAACCTCTTCCTTTGGCTGGGGATTTAACACCATGAAATAGGTAGAGAAATACTTTTTCCACTGACTACCGTAAAAGAGCAATGCTTTTTTTGTTCTCAAATTTCCTTGACTTGTCATGACAAGACAAATTTTCCATCAGAACAAAATCATTTTTCACTGAAATGTGGAACTGAAATTTTTACTAAATATTAGTGTGTATGTTAATTTGTGAGTAAACACGTGTGCATGTGCATGCATATATGTGTTTGTATATATATACTCTGAGAAATACAAGGGAAGCTTGTTGAGAGAGCAAGCATTTGAAGCTATTTCTTAAGACTTGTTTGGTTTATTTTTTATAATCCTGGGGCAGATTATTTTTCTTCCATACATTATTTCAACTTCAGTTTGTACAGTGGCATTTGTTTTTCTTTCATTCTGATTCTGTAGAGGCCAATATTTCAACATTCTAGCTTTAAAGCTTGAAATATTTGCCTTGCTGGGGCTACAATTTTGTATTTCTCAAAAACTCACCCAAACTCAAACAAAAACCCAATGCTACAACTTACTTTTCTGAGATTATTACTTGGGATATAGAAATTATGTTCATAGTAGGATGATGCCCTGCTTTCTATGCACTGCAGCAATATGAATAAAACTCAATGATTTATCTGAGAAAAGAACTTTAAGCATTTTTGAAAGGGTATAAGTAAATGTACAGTATATGTAAATGAAAATAAAACCTCTTTATTTTGTCAGAAGGGGTTATACTTTTATTCAATGATCTATAGTATTCTTTGGAGTGGAAATTAATGTAAATATGCTAAATATATAGTTGGTCAATAGTTAAAGGTGTTATTTGAGTGTTATGTCTCTATAAAAGCATGGATCTCAAAGTAGATGTTCAAGAACAAAATGAACACTCACAAAAAGTCCTCCAAATTACTTTCATGATTTTGAGGGCTGTTTTTCTTTATTGTATTGGTAACACAGCAACAGAAGCAAAATGGAGCGTAAACCCTATGTTCTTCCCCTTCAAACTTTCAGCTACATGGGTTGAATCTCTTTCCTCTTAATACTTTCTACAGGTTTTGAAATGGCTGAAAGTAAATCAGACAGCAGGAACTATCCTTTACCTTCCCAGAGGTATAGTCTTATGAGAAGTTTTCTTTGGGACTCAAGAGTTAAGCATACTAGAAATTACTTCTATTCCTGCATTATTAGTAAAAGCCATAGATGTGCAGACACACAAAAGATTTCTATCAAAGCCAACAAAAAGCAGTTAATCTGCTTTCAAGTATTAAGCTAAATTCCTTTGAGATGTTGTAGCTCTAGAAAGGATTGTTGTTTTTCAGTTTTTAAAAGTATGCTTAAAACTAGGAAAAAATTGTTATATATATGTCATAGACTGCAAAATTTGGAGCACTTTTTAGCTGTCTTTTAAAGTGCTTGTTTAATTGATTTTTTGTTGTTGTTGCAAATGGAGATTTCTCTCTCTAAAAGAGCTGCAGTGTTTTTTGTAGAGTCTGGTAAGCATCAACGCTCCAAATGAGCCCAAGTCTCTGGAGGAGGAAGCAGGAAATCAGAAAGAGCATTGTGCTTCTTTTGTCATTATTCTGTTAGCAGCCTTGAGTTAATGTATGCCTGCTTCTCAGGCAAACAAAAAGCTCAACAACTTCTCCCTCTTTGAAATTATATTATACTACTGGCTTAATTTTGTAAAATCAATCTGTTCAGCTGTGAAAACAGACATGGTTTTTGTTTGATATATGCAATGAGTTATCATTGTACACCCAGTGCTTGGATGATGGGATTTTAAATGTCAGGAAATAAATGAAAATATCAACAGTTTGGCAATAGGGAGATTTCTGTTTAATGTGAACCTGACTTTCCGAGAGTCTTTTTGTGAGTCTTTCCCTGAAACCTAGTCAGTGAAGATTAATTTTAAATTGAAAAGTGACAGTAGATATGAGTTTGTCTGTGTGTGGTGCATTTCCTTGAGGGAGAACCAGAAAACTGTGAGTGTCTTGTTATGGGTACTAAGGGAGGGATTCTTGAGGCAAAATTAAATCTATTTCATACTTTAATTTGTAAGGGTAATAGACAATTTGAAGTTTCAGAGTAAAAGTTTTCACATATTTGCCAATATTTAAGGAGATATTTAATAAACTGTTGTCCTGTTTTCTCTCCCTAATATTCACACATACATGCACTTCTGTTCATTCACGCTTAAAAGAAACAATTTTTTTTTAAGATGTCATCTCAAGAACAGGAAATACCTGGTTCTTCTTTTTCATTATTAAATTGATCTTATCCCAGAGTTTCTGCTGAAATTCAATTCCTCTTCATTTGCAGTACCATCTCCTGATGCCCCAACTTAAAATGGCATATCTGTGAAAAGCACTTTTTTAATATAAAAATATACATGTAGACAATACTCCAGTATTCTACATGAAATCTGAGAAAAGTTAGGATTACCATGAGAGGTTTCTGGATTTTATGATGCCATTTGCAGGGAAAGGACATTGAGGACATTTATGAATGAGTATGGAAGCAAGATTTTAGAGAAAATAAAGGTGGGTGTAGTTTAGGTGAGCTATAGACATGAAGTGGGGTGAAAGGCAATGCAAAGGCTTGCATATGGAAAGGAATTCCCTTTAGAAAGAACTTTGCTTCTGCTTCTATTTCCACGACAGTCAATATGAAAATTTATAAGTATCCATCACCTTCATTGGAAATAGTGAAATGGCTACAAACACCTTTCCTTCCATGAGAAATGAAAAAAAATGACACTGCTGACTTCCATTCACCCAGCAAGTTAGTTATTTGCCTCAATGGTTTTTGTGGGTATAGCAATCTGAACCCTCATTTTATGTGTATGTGCACATGTATATCTGTGAATAAATGCATTTAAATGCTCACGTGCCAGGCAGGAGTACAAGCCAGCAATGCTGAAAGTGAATGCAACCCAGATGTTCCTATGTTAATTGTTAATGCTGAATTTGAAGCAAATCTGCTGCAATATTCCCTTCAGCCATCAGCAGTCTCAATCCATTGTAATATAGAGCAGTGAAGGTCAGTGTTGAGAGATTCTTAGTGTGTTTTGAAAAAGATTAATGCTTAGCAATGAACTCTGTATGAAAGATTTCCTTTCAAACAACATCTTAGGATCACTGATTCAGCATAAAAGATGAGCTTGTATCATAAAGGTCACAGTTAACACTGTATTTGGCTGCCAGGTCCCTGGTTTAATATAAGCTGAATTAGATCCCATTTTTTTCCCCATAACACAAATTTAAGACTAACCACCACTGAAGCTTTTTTTTAAGAAGCTTTCTCATCTGTTACTTAAGACACTGACAAGCATTAAATTCCTGGAGGGGTCCTTTGTATTGACCACTCAAATGATAAGGAATTGGAGGTTTTTTTCAGTCAAGTATTTTAAAAAGTGCAATGCAGCTAGAATTCAACAAGGACAAAACATTTCACTCTAGGGTAATGTGGGGTGCCCCTCTCCATATGGAGGAAAGAGGACTAAGCTCTCTCCTGGAGTTAGTCTCTGCAGGCAGTTAAAGCTGGAGAAGAGGTGGCTCTTTTCAAACAAAGCTTTCGTTCAAGAACTTTCTTCTGTTTTACAAAGGACTGAAGTCCAAATCCCTCTGCTGACAAGCTAGGGTTGAGTCCTAGTGTGAGTTTCTCATTGCCTAATTAGATATTTGAAAGTAAGACATTCAAATCTGGACTAATCTATCTAGTTTCCCTTTGTAGTTAGTGGTAAGAGGATGGGGCTTCTGCTGATTATCCCAGACAGCTATTCTGGGAGGTATCTCTGGTCTATTTCACTATGGATTATATAGTCAGCCTAGGGTGAGTACTTTAGCTTTATAAATGAAGTTTTTATTTGCCAGAGGTAGGACAGATGAATCCCTCTCCAAGCTTCTAACTTTAATGATAAAATGTCCTGATAGAGTTGGTTTTGGTTAAGCCTGTTTCACTTTGATTAAAAAAATAAAAGGCACATCTGGGGATAAACAACAACAACAACAACAATAAAGGCAGAGGAAAGATTTGCTTAACAATTTAGTCATAGAAAGCTGGAGTGTCTGCTCAGTACATATATATAAGGGCATGCCGAAGGATGCAGCTGTCCACAAATCAAATTCAGGAAAGAAAGATGATGGTTTAACCATTATAACTGGTACTAAAAGGTACATTTTTTCTCTAACTATGCACAGATAGAATAGTCCTAGAGGTGTGCATGATAACAAAATTCTTAAATTTTGGTCCAGCTCTGAGGAGGGATTTGATGATTTTGGGATTTGAGTAACATATCACCCGTCACTGTATTGTCAAGAATATTCTGTCAATGTTCAGGTCAGCAATTAGTGTTTCATCCTTGAGATATTTATGCTTCTAGGATAATCAGGAGTTATAAATATTATGTTGTGCTTTTGCAAATCTAGCAGTGAAGCGGGAGTATGTGATAAAGCAGGAGCACACCAAGAGCTTCAAGGACCACCTCAACTTGTGGCACTTTAGCAAGACTATTGCACAAAACCCACAACAATATATTTAGCTCAATGATAACAACTTGAATAATAACTGTTTTCTTGGTCTTTCATGTTCAATGTGCAGCACTTTCCAAAGGGTGAAAATGCTCTACCATTTCTTAACACAAACATAAAGAAGGATTTCTTATAGTCACTAAACAAATGTTTTGTTTTTCTCCAGCTTCCACACTACAGTCAGTGCTGTGAAGTCTATGGATCCACAAGCACTAAGGACCTAGTCACAGCTTTTCAAACAGACATGCTTGGTCATTGGTGGAGAGAAGGGCTCCTGCAAAGAGTGATTTGCCTACTTCATCTCCAAACAGGTGTCTAAGATAGTTGGATAAATCAACCTCTGCAGAGTCCTATCTCTTTTCACTAAATCATACAAGCAGTTCAGAGGATGAGCTGAGCTTACATGGCTAGGCCTCCCCATGGCTTAGATGGGGATGATGAGATGAATCGCTAGATGAAGATGAGATGAATCCCACTCAGCCTATCCAACATTCTTGGAGTCTCTCTGCAAAGACATGTCTTCACATTGACTCTATTTTTTCTTGATGTTTCTTGGGAGGATGTTTTGGTTGTTGTTGGGGGACGGATGGGGAATACTATTACAGTAGTTTCTTGGTTTGTGTTTAGGTTATTTTTTCCCTAGACAATGTAAAGAACTGCTTCAATAACTTTTTGTCCCTCCATTCATTGTGTTTTATGCACAAGAATAATTTTGATTTATTTGCAGTAGATAAATGCTCAACTGTATCTTCTACTAGCAGCCCTGGTTAACTGGAAAAGTTCCAGCTAACTGAAAACTAACAAACATTCTCCAAGAAGGGTTAGAAGGATGACCACACACCCTTCAGCCTATCCTCAATTCTGGGAAAGGTTATGGACGAGATCATCCTGAGTGCCACGGCACAGCACACACAGAATAACCAGAGGACCAACCCCAGCCAGTGAATTTACAAAAGGCAGGTTCTGCTTGTTCAACCAGATCTCTCCTCCTTCTCCTTCCCTTTCCCTTTCTCCTTCTCCCTCTCCCCTAACAAGGGGATGCACTCAGCAGATGGGGGAAAGGCCATGGATGCTGTGTAACTATATTTCAGTAAAGCATTTGACTCCATGTCCCACAGTATCTTAGAAAAACTGGCTGCTCACAGCTTGCATGGGTGGACTCCTTGACAATACATTGGGTGGGACCATTGATCTGTCCAAGGGGAGAAGGGCTCTCCAGTGGGATATAGACAGACTCAAGCAATGGGTCAAGGACAACTACATGAGGTTCAATAGAGTGAAATGCCAGGTCATGCTCTTGAGTCACAACAAGCCCAGGCAACACTACAGGTTGAGGGAGAAGTAACTTGGTAGTTACTCCCTTTGGTAGAAAGGGGTTTGGGGGTGCTGGTTGACACTGACAACTGAGCCAGCAGCTTGTCCAGGTAGCCAAGAAGGCCAATGGAATCTTGACCATTGGTATAAAAAATAGTGTAGTCAGCAGAGAAGGGATCATTCCACTGTAGTCAGCATTGGTGAGGCTGCACTTTGAGTATTGTGTTCTGTTCTGGGCCCTCACTTCAAAAAGGACATTAAAGTACTGGAGGGTGTACAGGGAAGGGCAATAAGGCTCATGAAAGGACTAGAGAATGTGTTCTATTAGGAACAACTGAAGCAGCTGAGGAGAGGAGAAGAGGAGAAGAGGAGGCTCAAGGGGACTTCATCACTCTACAACTCCATGAAAGGTGGTTGTGTAGGGCCAGTCTCTTCTACTCTTCCTGCAGTGACAAGACCAGAGGAAACAGCCTTAAGCTGAGTGGGGAGATTCAGATTAGCTATTAGAATATTTTTTTTCTTTTAAGGTATTTAGGCATTGGAATAAATTGCTCTGGGAGGTGGTGGAGTCACCCTCCTTGGAGGTGTTTTAGAGGCATCTGGATCTGATGCTGTGTGATGTGGTTTAGTGGTTAAGGGTTACAGTGGTAGTGCTGGGTGGACAGGTGGATTGGATATTCTTGAGGGTCTCTTCCAACATGGATGGTTTTATGATTCTAGTGTTAAATATTGTCAATTTCTCATCTTTCACCATGTATTTCCTCAGCTTCAGATGGGCTGCATCTAGACTACAGAGAGCTTTACTCTTTCCAAATTTCTATTAAGTTGAAAAGCAGGCAATGTTCTGAAACAAACACCTTCCTAGAGAATCCATAAAAAATCCAAGAAGCAAATACCATGCAAACAAATTAATAATAAAAATGGGGCCAAACACAGACTTTGAGTACATATGTCCACAATAATGAGATCTGGAAGAAAAAAAATTAAGGATCTATGTTTAAACGGCTTTTCCACTTACTGCTACAGAAAACCTAAACTATACACTTTGTAACTATCTGTAATGTCAGTTACAGCAGCTGCTCCCAATTTAAAATGTAGTACTACTGTACATATTATTTGCTTTGGAAATTGCGTTTAGTTTCTAGAACTACATCATGATGTTTTTTTTTTTTTTAAAGCACACCAGCAATTTACAAAGCTATAACTAGTTAGTAGGAATTACTCTATGCTAACAGTGTTTTTGTAGTAGTTATTTCCCTTTTGCCATCATTTATAAATGTTTATTTGATATGTTAAGTATGTGAGAGTGGTGTTTGAGTATGTATATATGTGCAAATTTGCATGCTGGCATAGGCTGACATAGTTGTTTTCCAGATATTTGTGGAAACTGGTTGCTAATCACTGCTGTTTTTCTGACTTCACTTCATTTAGATATCTTCTCCTCTTATGATAATTTCCTAACTAGGGAAAAGACAGTGCATAAAAAAATAAAAACACTAAAGAGAGCAGATGTAAAACCTGTTTCGAGTACTTCAGGAAAAGTTAAGGAAAAAGGAAGAGATAGTTACATTGAAAAAAAATGTTTCAGTGATTTACATTGTAAACTTCCTTAAAGTTCAATAACACAGAATTTTTACGTTTCTTCCAGATATCAATCATGTTCTCACCAAATATTTCATAGGGACTTCACACTCCAGGCTAATATGTAGAAATATCTTCTGCCCTGATTCCTGGCTGTCACAAGCAAGGAAAACAAGCTTGTATTAAGGAAAAGCTTTCAGACAGTTTTTACTGGAATGTTATGTTAGTCATAGCTAGTGATGGATACTAAAAGACAATCTTGAATTGGAAATTTAATCAATTGACTCCATTCTTGATCAAGGCCTGTAGCATTACACTCTTGTTGTCTGACATAAAAATAATTGATGGACTGGATAAGTATTCAGTTGTTTTCCTGGAACATACCAAGAATGTTCATCAGAAACATATTCTGTAGAGTGTCAGCCTTATACCTTTGTGGCTCTGTGGATTGTAGCTGCTCCAGGCTATTAAATATCAACCTTCACGCTCCTTCATTTTGCAGTCAGCAAGAAATATTTTGCAAAAAGGTGTTGTAATAGATGAGAGAGACTCAAAAGGTCTCTTTCACTAAACTTTTAGGAAGTTTGTTATTCAAATAATCAGAACGTATTCTTTAGTTTAATAATATCTTCCATTGTACTTTCATTACATAAACTCTGTAAATTTGATAATTTATTTTCTTACACAGTGTTCTTCTGCCTCATTTTTCTGTCTTTTGTTCCTGCTCTTTTTTCTTTTATGTTCCATATTTACTATCAGGTTTGGTTTTTTGTTTTTTTTTCCTTTTTCTCACGTTTCAAGACTACAGTTTACATTCTAATGCTGGGTCGATTTGGTACTTGGGTAGTTACCAAGTGTTACTTGGAAGTTTTTTAGCATCTAACTAATACAACTGCTCATAAATTATCTCCCAAAATTTTGTAGAAAATAAGTACTTGTTGAGCCAATACTTGAAATCACCATTCTCAGAAGTTTGTAAGAATCTTGGGTTTTTATTTATTTATTTCCTTTCCAATTAATCAAAGCTTACTGAGCAAAAAAATGAAGATAGACTGACTTCCAGTTCTGTTGTGAAGTTGGTTTGGTTGGTTTGGAAGTGTTCTTTTTTTTCTCCAAGGTTTCCAAGAAGATACATTTCACAAAGGGTAAAGGTATTACAGAAATAATAAACCAAAGTAGAAATCAGTGTAATTATTGCTCTTAAAATAAAATATAAAAATAACAACAGTATTTGGGGAAAAACAAAGCATAAAAATAATGAACAAACAAAATATTAATCTTGTCCTGAAGGTAGCTGGCATTTGGACTTCATTTTGCCATTCTCAGTATTTAGTAACTTAAACTCTTGGATTCCAGGAGAAACAAAGTTATTTCTGTCCCTCCTGTATATCTTCTCTGTTTCATGTAATATTCTCTATAGGAAGGAAGGAAGGAAGGAAGGAAGGAAGGAAGGAAGGAAGGAAGGAAGGAAGGAAGGAAGGAAGGAAGGAAGGACGGACAGAAATAAGTATATAATTGGAATGTTTGAAAATTATTTATATGGTAAAAAGTAGTATTTCTTATCTTGATAAGATGATGTACATAATAGAAATGACAAAACATGAGACATAAAATATCTTTTCTACTGGTGGTAAACATATAAAGAAAAACTGAAATACCAGAAATACTGTCATTCAAGTATTACCAGAGGAAAATGAAATAAAATAAGGTCAAATTAAATATGAAGTTTCTTTTAATAATTATGAATATAAGAAGGATATGCCTCACAACAAATATATGTCTGAAAGTATTTGGGACTAGGCTGAGAGCTGCAGTAGCTCTTGCTATTCCTCCTCTATCCAAGCCTCTCCATGACCTTCAAAGAGCCCTTCATGCTCCCTATCAGCAAAACAGAGACAATGATATTTAGAGAAGAAATCTGCAGCTACAGCACTTCAGCAGTCGATCTCATCCAAGAAGGATTCCCAGGCTGCAGGTGATTATAACTGTGGGAACACATTTCTAGTAAAGACACCAGCATGGTGAGATATTAAGCTCATCTCCTGCCTTTAAAGTTCTGGTGCATGTCCCTTTTTCTGAGAGGTGTTAACAGCTGAGTCCTAGCCATGTTCTGTCTCTGTTTAATGCTCTCCCAAATCCACTTGCAGCTGGATAAAGAATTTATTTCCTATGACCCCTGTGGGGGGGGCAGAGTGTGATACTGAGCTGTCATCATGTTCCTTTCACGGGAGTGTGGCATCCGGATGGGGTCCTGGCAGCTCCCCTGTGTGCGTGTGCACATGTGGGCATGCACATCTGCAACTTCATTCCTTCATTCTTTACAGCTTATGCAGTCACTTGGTCTTCTATAAAGCAAAAACAGAGTGGGGAAAAAATTGATGTGGCAATATTTTTTCTGTAGATGGAAACGACCGTAAGCAAGGCAAGGCAAAGGCAAAAGGCAAAGGCAAAGGCAGGGTAGATACTAGAAAGTGTTTCATGGAGCCAGCCACTGTATGTGCATAGCACATATGTGCATAGCATTCTTCACCTAAGCATTGTGGTTTTTCTCTTGTAACACTTTTTTGAGCCTATGCATTGCTACAAGCCTACTGAATACAAGACACAGCTGCCATTTTGTGTTCTGGAGGGATAAAGAAGACTTATTTCAGGATATCTGCAGGAGACTTCACTGTTCTTTGTATGTTTTTTAAAGCGAATCTAAAGCAAAAATTAGAGGCTGCAAGATCTTTTACATCACACTTTGAGGTACTGTCTCCTACAAATGCAGCAAAGACTCAAGGAACAAGTAAAACAAATGAGATACAGATATAGTTTTGAAAATTAATTATGAGGAAAATGCCAGTATTCCTGATGACTGAGCTAATTAACAAGGGATGAGAAAAAAGAAAGATGACAAGATGGAAAAAGCTATGTCAGAGACTCGGTGTAAGTACATTGCTTAGCTAAGCAAAACTGTTCTTCATTGGAACAGTAAACATTAGCACACCTTCAAAGAACAATAATAAAATATTTTGAAGCACAGGATTATTTTCAGTAATTAGAAGCACGGATGTCATTTGCTTCAGTCTTCTAATACTCTTTTCAAAGAGTAAATTTTTCAGGTAACTGAAAACATTAAGAATTCTGATACAGCACAATCTGCCATGCAGGTTCACTGTGGATATTCAACAGCTTCATTGAACTGAACTTGAACTGGGAACTTCTAGTAGAGAATGATTAAGTGTTCAGAACTAAACGGATTCACCATTCATTTAAATTCTGGGTAATTTTTTTTGCCCCCACCAAAAAAGTACTTCAGCCTTACTCTGCATCTAAATATTTATTCTGGAATAGGCATCAATCGTTATCATCCCTTTCAGTTTCCATTTAGCCACTAGTGGCATTTTTAAAGCCAGTTCTCTGCTGCCTAGACTATAAGACCCTGCACACACAAGGTACTGGAGCTGAATCCTGCCAGGAGCTAATTAGTTACTTGAAACCCTTGTTCAAGTTAAAATTTCTCGGAGTTTCAGACTGTGCTAGGAGAAACACTTTCTTATTACAAGCAGACGATCCTTTAGTTCAGAGCATGCTGAGAAGAAAAACCCCTACAAAACAACAAACAATCTGACAGATTACACAGCAGTAAAGACCTGGACGTAGACATTATGGGAGTGCACACCAGACAATGCAGCATATTTCTCTCTTTCTCCCAATAAGTAAAACTTTTTTGTGTATTATGTAGTAGCTCCAAAGGAGATTATAAAGTCAGATTTGTACCAGAGTAGCAAACAGATCATGGTGAAGACAGAAAAATATAAAATATTCAGGATCAAAAAATTCACCCTTTAGCTTACTCAGGACAGTCTTGTAATAGAGATGCTCTTGAAGTTCTCTGCATCCACATAAGGGATTTAAGTTTCCTATAGCACTAGCAGATAACCTGCCAAGCTACTAACAATTCTCTCTCCAGATTTTTGTTAATTCTGTACTTTTGTCTTTTCTCAAAGGAAAGGGAGTGAAAAATGTCCTTGCTTAACAGAGAACTTTGAACAGGAGCTTAATTCGAGATTATGATCCATAGTTCCAAAAGCCAAAAGAAAGAAGCTACATGTAATTTGAGAGATGCTTACTCATCTCTGCCTCCTTTTACCAGGTAATTCCCAGCCTTTGCTCTGCACATCAGTAATAATTAGTTCAAATAGTGCCTGACTTAGATAGTTACTAAAAATTCTTTCCTCAGATATATAAATCTTATCAACTAATCTTGAGTTAACTGAAGGTTAGGCATGAATTATTGAAGTAACTAAATATGTTTGATGTTCTGCCTCATAAATCACAAGCTCTAAAACCCTCCACAAAGACTCTCACCTAAGCCCACGAAAACAAAGAAGAGTTCCCTAGGGACTTGCCTAGGAAGAATTCACCGTGCTATGAACACTTCTTGATTTTTTTTTCTAGTGCACAGGGAAATTCATCTTTACTCCAAATTCTGCAGCTGTGTTGATGAACTTGGGCACATCAACTGTTTGCTTGGCCCTGCTTCTAACAGCACAATAGTTGAAAGTATTTGCAGTCTAAGGGAATCTCCAGTAAATGCTCTAGAAAACAATTCCTTCTTTATCCCTTACAAGTGTATAATGGCAGGGCATGATAACAATCCTATTCCGAAAGGAGGCATTCACATAGGAGGATATGTGGTACAGCTTGGCAGATAAGTACATCACCCTGTTTAAATAGTTTATTTTTCCCTTGTTGCAAAAGGCTCAAGGGGTCTATACCCAGCCCCTACAATAACAACACTGTAATTTAGAGGCTCCTTGCAAGGCAGGTAGAGTCCCGATTTCATTGCACTGCATGAGTCCAGTGTTCAGTGAGAAAAAAATAAAAACAGTTTTTATTTTGAAAATCCAACCTATTTAGTACATGCCAAACCAAGATAAACATTTTCAAATATGCTCCACATATGTTTTGTGGTAAGAAAAGACATTTTAAGACAGGAAAAAGTCAACTTGCTTTTCAAAGAATAAATCAAATATGTAACAAAAAACAGAAAGAAAACAAAAATTTAAAATTTTTACAACACAAGTTATACTAAAATATGTATACTGTGAAAAGAACATTTGCACTTTTTTTCAGTGCAATGTGCAAGGGAGATTTACTAGGAGATTAAAGGAAATGTACTACATGGTTCTGAAATTAACTTTACCCCCTAATGATTGGGTCTCATAGAAAGGTACTAGCTGCTGAGGCTGGTAGACTTTTAAAACTTCATTCCTGCAGTTCAGAAATAATTTTTTGGAGGGAATAATTGAAAGTATGACAGTTTGTCTACAAATATGTCACTATGTGTTTACTTCACCGTGTGTCAATTGGATTAGTTCCTTATTCAGGGAGAAGAAGCTGAATCAGCCATTGCAGATTGCCTGCTGCCTTGTCTGCCTCTGCAGCCTGGAAAGGACCCCTCCTGCTACCAAGGAAAGCAGGGAGTAAAAATCCAAATACCATGCCCTTGACTTGGTTATGGAAAAGAAAACAGGTTAGTAATAAATTAAATGGGCTTCTATGGAGACAGCTGTTAACTGTATGCCTCAATTTACCCATTTTCTGCACAGCAGTTTGTGTAGGTGTCAGAGGAATCTCAGTAGTTCACCAATTACTGGAAAACTCTTTGAGTTAATGTTTGGCTGAATGATGGCTGGATTTTTTTTTAATTCTGCTTTTCCCTCTGCAAACAGCTGATGCCTGCATTAAGCTAAGATCAAATGAAAAATGCATTCAGCATTTCAGAGATACCCAGAAGCAAAATAGCAATATCAGGAGCTAAGCTTTCTTACACTTCCTTTGTATATGTCAACTTATATTACCCTGGGCGATGTATCATCCTTCCCAGTGTACTTAATATTATAATGAAAGTGGATTATTAATATGGAAAGTCATGAGACTATTTCTTTCATATGCAAAATAAATCACATGCAACCACACCTCTGATGTGAACTTTTGAACGTAGAAGCTGCAAAAATTGCTTTTTACACAGTCCTGAGAGTTTTGATATGGCCTACTACATTTTTCTTTTTTTTTTCCCCAACAGATGAAAAATATTCCTGTTCATGGTCAGAAATTACCACACTAACCTGTGATAGCTGAATCATGGAAGGTACATATGACACCTTTCTAAAATGTTTGTTCTGATTTCTTCTAGTATGAAGATGCAGCACAGAAGTGGAAAACTCAATAGAAATATTCCCTAATAGCCTAAGAGGGATAAATATTACTATAAATAACAATTATATCTCTCTTACCATTTCTTTGTCTTTAACTGTCTCTAAGGCACACATAATTTTATTTCTCTAGCTGTGATTTCTTTTTTGCCCCTTTTATATTGATATCTCCGTGTCCTTGTGAGGGTTTTTCCCTCTTTTTTTCCTGCTTTTTTGTCTATTAGTCTGTTTGTTTTGCATTTATTTAGTTTCTATATATTTCATAAAACTAGAATAAAAAAAAAACAGAAAACCCAAATAAAGGGGCACAGTTAAGCACTGAGCACACCATGCAGACTCTAGTACCTAGTTCCTGGTACTCTAGTACCTAGTACCTAGTTCTACTGGTTCCAAGACACTAATTCTTCTTTCTTAAAAGCCAGTTAGTCTTATTAGAGATGTCTGTGACAACAGAGTAGTATTTTGATTTTTTATTATTATTTTAGTTTGGAGGTTTTGTTTTGTTTGGGTTATTGTATGTGACTTGTTTGTCTGAACTATGTGGAGCAGACAGAACAGGGTTGCCTTCCTCTCAGCTATTTTGTGATAGTCCTTTTAGGAAAATATTTCACCCTAGTGTAGACTACAAACGTTTGAAAGAAAAATTCAACCTAATTATGAAATCTGCTCCATATATCAATGTAGATTAAAGTTAACATGTTAGGATGCGGCAACAAAATCTTTTTGACAGGTAGATAAAAAGGACCAGATTTCTGTGAAAGTAGGGAGAGAGAAGAGAGAAGAGAAGAGAAGAGAAGAGAAGAGAAGAGAAGAGAGGAGCAGTATTCCAGAAGGATCCACAAATCACAGATCACACAGAAGAAGAATCACCCTGCACAGAAATCACCACTTAGCAAGCATCTGCAAGCTTCAGGTTTCATACAGGCCCTTAGCTTACTATCACTTACCCAGGAACTGAGCTGAGGCTGCAATGTCAGACCTCAGTATTAATGAACCTGTTTTTTTTACAGCTATGACAGGATTTGTCTTTTCTGACTATAAACCTCCCCTTCTAAGAGAAAAAGGAGATATACAGCCCAAAAGAAATAAAGGGCACCATGTTTAAGGCTGAATTGAAATAAATGTCTGAACAAAGTATCTTGTATTGGTGATGAGTTTAGCAGTTTACAAATGTATACTCAAAAAAGAGGGTCCTCTCTGAATGCCTCAATATTTCCAGCATATCCCATAATAAGCCTAATGGTTTACCACGTAATTGCATCATTAGTAAAACGGTGTTCTTCTTCAGTTACAACTTTCTATTGGCTTACAGAAAGGATTTCAAATTTGCATTTAAATGAAATTGAGCAAAGAGTGATAAAGGCTTCAATTAAAAGGCCACCTGTTTTTGTTAATTCATTTTTAATAGGAACAGTAAATATTTTCAGTTGATGCACTTTCTGCTTCAAGATTAGTACATTCTTCTCTTCTTTATCTCCAGTGTCAGACACCCCTCATTAGAGGAGTCTGTCATTTTCTCTGACTAAAGGAACCTGTCTCAAGTTTTATGAATCTGTTGGTACAAGACAAATAATAAGGTAAACCAAAGAACTATTTAGAAAATGCAAACAAAAACACCTCAACATATGATCAAAGTAAATTCTGTAAATAAATTATTTCAAAAAATCAATTAGTTTGAAGGCTGAGTGGAAGCTGGTTCCACAAACAAAACACTCAAATTCTTTCTTCATTTACACTCTTCTTGGAGGTTACTGCTCTCACTTGGGCACACTGGTATGAAACAAAAGTAATCTTCCATGTCATAATTATGTAATGCAATTAAAACTTAAGGATTACAAATATGTAAAACATAAATCATGACAAGAAGCTTTTTGTGAAATATAAACCCAACTGGTGTTCACAGAGTATGAGCTTCAACTGGCATCTGGAAACAATAAATCTTTCTATAAAATCTCTTCCTTTGATGCTATTTTTTTCACTTTTTGGTCTTGTCTTCTAGGTTTACAGGTCTAGTTTTGTCCAGTTGCCATTGAAAACCTAGCAACTTATCTTGCTTATCCAATATTTTTGAAATAATTTGTTGCCATAATTGCTTCTGTTTTCCATTTACTGTAACCATAACTACTAATTTGCTAACAACTGCTACACATCTGTTATAGCCAAAGCTTAAAAATCAAAAATATCCAGTAGAACAACTTGCAGTGGACACACTTCTCTTTTGGGATGCCGCATAAGCATTTCAATAAAGAATTGAAGCATTTAATTAGTTTGTGCTTGTTTCCTTTTAGCAGGACGTCATAGTACTAAATAAATGGATTAAGTTTCTTGTAACACAAGCTGGGAGAGATCTTCACAGTTGCTTTTCACTCTCAGATTCTTATTTAAGGGAAACACAGGGGTCCAATCCCAGTTTTAAAATCTTTATCTTTGATTTAAATCATGACTGTTTTTTAATGCTATGTGATTTTCCACAATGAACTTAACAAGGGATTATGTTTTCCATTTCTGGTTGAATGAAGAAATAAATTAACAGAAATGTAAATAGAAGATATTCCCATGAAACTGCAGGTTAGGGGATTTAGCGTCTATTTGTTAAATATTAAACATTTACAAAAGAAAATAAATACTGGACAGCTCTCTCTCCTTGCCCCTTCCCCTCTCATTTCCCTTCCCCTGTATGTATTTCTGCTTGATATACTCATATGTTTGTTTTTATATTTGTTGGATGAAGGAATATATCAGGAATTTTAAATAACTGATTTTTACTTGACTCAGGTTCTACTTCTTAACTGGTACTTACTGCAGTTTTCTTTTAATTCTTGCAAAGCTGAACTAAAAATATCTTGAAGTCAAGTTCAGCATGACTACATGTTGAAAATGGTTTGGACCTAATTTTCTGCCTTTAAATAAATATTTTAATGCTTTTCTTTAAAGTTAGGTATATCACTTCAGAAAAAAGTGGGGAGTGAGACTATGTGAGAGAAATTCTTCGGACACCAAGGTCAGTGCAGAAGGAGGGGGAGCAGGTGCTTCAGGTGCCAGAGCTGAGATCCCCTGCAGCCCCTGGTGCAGCCCCTGGTGCAGCCCATGGTGCAGCCCCTAGCACAGCCCAGCTGTGCCCCTGCAGCCCATCCATGTCCACAGCGGAGCAGAGATCCTCCTGCACCCTCCAGCTCAGAGCAGTTGGGTGCCTGAAGGAAACTGTGACCCTGTAGGATCCCGTGCTGGAGCAAGCTCCTGGCAGGACTTGTGACCCCACAGAGTGGGGACTCACGCTGGAGTGGCTCAGGATAAACTGAAGCCTCTGGGAAGGACTAATGCTGGAAAAGTTCATGGAGAGCTGTCTCCTGCGGGACTGACCCCACACTGGAACGGGGGAGGAGCGGGAGGATTCTGCCCC
This sequence comes from Geospiza fortis, assembly GCF_000277835.1. Taxonomy (NCBI): domain Eukaryota; kingdom Metazoa; phylum Chordata; class Aves; order Passeriformes; family Thraupidae; genus Geospiza; species Geospiza fortis. Next base: position 6,584,287 of record NW_005054332.1, read on the forward strand.
CCTGAGGAGGGAGTGGCAGAGACAACTCGTGATGAACTGACCACAACCATTCCACATCGCCCTGTGACATTTTAGGGAAGAAGAATTCAGGGGTGATGTTGAGCCCAGGTAGAAAGGAAGGATGAGGGGAAGGTATTTTTTTAAGATCTGTGTTTATTTTTCATTAATATATTCTGATTTGTTTGGTAATAAATTAAATTAACTTTCCCCAAGTCGAGTCTGTTTTGCCTGTGATGATAACTGGTGAGTGATCTCTCCCTGTGCCATCTTTATCCACAAGCTTTCTGTTGTGTTTTTTGTCCCCTGTCCAGCTGTGGGGGGAAGAAATAGAGCAGCTTTGGTCAGCACCTGGTGTCCAGCCAGGGACCAGCCACCACAGAAAGCTAGAGAAACTGGAAAAAAGCACATAAATGACTGGTTTCAGTTCAGCTCTAAGGGTCAAAAGACTATAAATAATTACTATGCCTATAGAGAAGACTATTTTATGCTCTCCAAGCCAGCTCAGAGGACTCAGTGCTCTTTCTCTCATTCCCCTGGTAAAGCAGTATATGTGTTAATTATTGCTGTAGCTGTTGCAGTTTAAACCAAATGGGGAAAAGAGACGGCATGAAAGTCAAATTGAAGTAGTGGGAACTGGCAGCTTTTTACTCAATGGCCATCTGCAGCCTTGCAATATTGACCTGATCACTGGAAAGGTCACAACATGCTCTGTGACTGAAATGGCAAGTGCAGAAGAATATGTACTCATCCAACTCCTGTAGAATTTAGAATTAAATATCTAGGTATATGTTCCAATTTTAGGAGTGCATATTACCTTTATTTAAAGGTATTAAAGGGTGAAGCTAAGTTCATTTTTTTCAGTAAAGAACTGGATTCAATAAGCAGCTAGGTTTTCTGTAGCATTTACCACCTACCTAAAGGGAAAAGAATCTATCTGTTCCATAAAAGCATAATTAAGGATATCACCAAGTGGAAAACTTGGAAACACAAAGACAATAAAGTCACATTAAATAAAAAATAATTATATTTTCATTTGCATAAATATTTATTAGTTTATTTTTTAAATTACTTATACAAATAGGTTTTTGCATTTTAAAATTTTAATAGAAATACACAAGTTTTATTGACAAGCATTTTTTCCCCCAAAAGGATACTTTACAAGCCTGTTCTGAGATACAACTCTATTATCTCAAATTCTAAGTAACTACCAATAGAAAAAGACAAGTATTTTTCAGATTAATCCTATTTTTTTGAGGGGAGAAAAAATTATGACTATCGCATTAAATATTTAGATATTTGGATAATTGCATATTATTCATAGTGAAGATAGTGAACCATTTCTCAGGAAAAAAATAACATGATGAACAGAACTTATATACTTCTAATTGTGACACCTATTGGCCAGCAGAGGAAAACATTTAAATGCCTCATTTTGATGATTTTTGAAAATAAATCTGAATGATAACCTATAACTGATGGTTTAAAACCCTGGAAACTTCTCTTTCAAAGAAGACAAAAGTAAGTCCAGAGACCCTTTCCTTGATTTTGGGTTAGAGGTTTTTTGTGCTTAGTTGGTTGATTTGTTTGTTTGTTTGTTCATTTATTGCAGTTTTATATTTGTCTGGTTTGTTGGTTGACTACCAAGGAGTCTTACCAGTGGATTTGAGGTTGGGCTGAGAGCACTTTTGGCACTGATGTCCTCTAATATTACAGCAGTGAATTTGTAAGCCTTACCTGAGTAACACAATGGGATAGGAATTTATCTTGGTAGGTTGATGGCAGTTAGCAAGGAGCAGTGACATGACAGATAAATCTACCCTTATGGGGCTCTGCCAACTGCTGCTTACCCCACTCCATGGACAAAACAAATGCAAATATAGTAAACATGTCACTGTCATTGTGCTGAATTGTAGTGTTCCTATCAGCTTCTCTGCCCTGCTCTAAATCAGTAAAGAAGCCTGAAACCACACATCACATTTGGACCACCCTTTGGGCATCTGTCCATCTCAGGAGCAATGCTAGCTGGAATTGAAATTTTAACTTTACCTTTTTCTCTTCTGATGACTTTTTGATTTATCCATGTCATGCAGGAGGTTTAAAACATCTGAAGGTTAGTTCAACATACTCTTAAAGAGAATGGGGGGCAGGAGGTAGGACAAGAATTTTAATATTTTGTCAAGTAGAAGTTAATGATATTATGTTCTGCTAAATATTTTCCCCTGGAAATATTATTTTTCCCTGCCATGCTGTCCCCATTTTAGCTCAGTTCATTGCATAGGTACCATTGAAACTTCAAATTGATCCAAAACACTTTGTTCATGTAGTGGGAATAACTCACACCAGAAGAATTATAGTTCAGCCTGGTATTGAATTGATCAGAAAACTTTGCAAAGAAATCTCTTGCTCAGCTTTAATTAGGATTAACCAGTCAGAGGTCATAGTCTGTTCTGGTTAATACCACTTCTACCACCTGAAATATAAACGGATTATAAGATTAAGCCTAATTTCTGAATATGTCAAAAACATATTACACATGTAGATGATGCTATAGTTTAAAAAAATTATGAGAGAAAGGCTTCACATACTCTTGTGGTTTGTTTTTTTGGTTTTTTTTGGGTTTTTTGGGGGGTTTTTTTGTTTGTTTTTTTATTAGAGCTTAGGTCCACTTTCTTTTAACAATATTTTAAGATTTTATCTTCTCATATCCTTGATTTATGTTATATGTGTAGGATACCTCATACATACAGTTTGGGATTCATCAAAGAATCTCATTATCACTTCCAAATTGTATTGCTTTCTCAAAAAAAAAAAAAGAAAAAACAAAAAAGAAAAAACCAAACATTTTTTCCTTTAATAATATGGGAAGTAGATAACACAAATTCTTTAAGGTCTGATAAATCTTCAGAAGCCAATATGATGACAGTAAAGAAAAATGGATGCCACTTACACAAGCAGTTTAACATTGATGGCAATTGCAAGTCACTTGTACAAAAACATGCTGAACTTACATTTGAAAAATCACACGGAAATAAAAGGAGGAGAAGTAAATTTTAAACATAAAGCCATATGGAAGAAAAATACTCAAACATCTAAGCAAAGACAGAGGAAGGGAAGGTGAACAAGAGTATGGATGGTTTTGTATGTGCACATAAGACAAAATGTATACATAGACAATTACGTTCTTATATATATACATTCCATATAAGTGAAAAAAATGTGACTGTCATATTTTATGCTGTCATAATTCCAGCATAGTTGCATACATTTTTCTTGCAAATCCACAAAATGTCTCAGGGCTTTAAGTTCAAAGACTCTTATAGGTAGTGTAGGGTTATTCATTACATACAGGCGATCATAATTACACAAGAAATTAATTAAATGTCACGATTAAAAGCAACTTTTGAAGTAAGATTTGCTCCTCAGCTCAATGAGAACTCAGAGAGCAAAGATTTTTATGGAGACCTCTACCTTAGTGAGCATCACTTAATGTATTGCAAAGTCCTCTTTTCCTGTCAGTTTTCAGGACGGAATATACACAGCGTTAGTCAGCTTTTGTACTGAACTATCTACTTTTGTGCAATTTTAATCAAATTCCCTTCTCCTCAACATCCCTTTTGAAGTGGAAATGTTTCACTTTCAGCATCCCTGATGTTAGAAGAGTTGGTCTTTGCCTAATATGAAGGTCAGTTGAAACTAATGCATTATCTACTCTCCTGCAGCATTCATAATATTTGTCCCATGTTGAATATTTCAAATGATTTCTTACCATGACCAAATACTTTATTATTAACACTTACACACACATTTCATGTATTTTTATCTAATATTTAATGATAGAGAAACTTCCCTTGCTCTACTCCACAAGAAGATTAATCTAAAATTACTTGGTACAGGTCAACATTTATACCAGTTTAGGACCACACCCTATACAGATCTAAGTCCAAAATAAAAGGAGAGGTGGATGGAAATTATGTGATCCTGGATTTATTGCCCACTGTGGGAGTAATTGCTGCATTGGACATTGTTAATGGAATGGTAAAAAGCCACTGATCTCCCTGGCAAATCTCCAGTTTATCTCAGTTTTTGGGGTTGTCATCAATTTCAACATTTTACTTGGGGATGTCTAAAGGTTTGAATGAACTTTCATATAGAAGAAAGATAAGTGAATTTATAAAAAAAAACCAAAAAAGAATATATATATATATATATATATTTTCTTCAGAGCCATCAATATCAGTCTATAACAGCAGAAATTACAAAAAATTGTACTTTTCCCTGGAAATTCACAGTGAATTTGAAGTGCAAAATTCTGATGGTAATTATTAATGTATAATTTCACTCATAAGAGGAGTCTTTGTGTTTATTTTTGATACCTGTTACAATACTCCTACCTACTGAAGTTCATTTCCTTTCTTATATTTATGATGTACAATCCTATAACTTGTTTTCTGTTAAGACTGTTCTAGCAGTTGATAATTTTGTATCCTTAGTTCATGATGAAATAGAACTTATTTAAATCCTCATAAATTTTAATTTAAGCTAAAATAAAATTTTGCCTTGCTAACACTAGTTTCCTTCAATATTCACCATTAAGTTTCATTTTAAAATATAATCTTAAAATAAACTGCTGAAAAATGATATTTGAAAATTATATACATGTGAAACTGAAAGCTTAGAGAACAGCACAGCCTCTCTGAAACTGATAGCTCTAGAACATTCTTATGTCAAAGAAAATACATGGAAAATGGTTTTGTTTTCAGTGTTAAAACTATTTTTATAATATTAGATATGTTGTTTTTCACCTACTTATTATTGTTCTTACTTGCATCTTTATACTACCATATACTTCCATTTACTGTTTTAAAAGGCATTTTTCAGTTTTACTATATTCCAACATTTTTTTAAAAATCAGTTCATGCACATAGGGCATTAATTTGAAACTTGTCTTAGCAGATCCATTAGTAAGAAGAACCTGTTAAAATTATTCAAATTATAGGATATTTAGAATCTGGTGAACCTGGCAATGGGGAGATTTTCACTACACTTAAAAAACTTCAAAATGAGCTGTCTGAGTGTACAAAACTAACTGTATAGAAAGCATAGGATACTTTCCATCATGATTATCACTTTGTAAATGTGCCTCAATGTTTCAGCATATTGAAGGTTGGTAAAGTGAAATACTTTTCATAATTCTGAAACTTCTTTGGTGGATGAACATGAAGTAATTGAAAACTTTTGCTACACAGCTTTTAAAGCCAAATAAAAATTTTTCAATAGTGTACTTTACTGAATTATGCAATATATGAGGCAAGCAATTAACTTCAAGCAAATACTCATTTTCATTTCCCATTAACTCTGTAGTCATAGGGATGTTCTCCAAAATTAATTCCGGGGTACTGGTTGCAAATGATGATATGTTGTCAAAGTTCAAACCAGTTGATTGTAGTATAATTTTTTCTTTCTTCAAATACTTCTATTTCAGTTTCATTGATGTCCTGAAAATAATCAGGCAAACTGTGGTGTTACTCTCTTTCCAAGTGCGCATCATGGAACAATGATCATAACCTTCATTATATATCTGCTAGATATGGGGCAAAATATACAGTTTTCAGCAAATTAACTAGGTTTTTTTCATACTAGAAAAAGTTGGTATATTGGTTTCAATACACAAAGATTTTGCTTTCTTTCATTCTGTGGATTAATCTTGGAAAACAGCAGCATCTTACTTTTTAATCCTGAAGGAAACATTATGAAATATTATTGGCAGATTCTGTTGCTTCTCCTCAGTTTTCTCATGTCTAATTATTACTAACAGAAAAAGCTAAAATAATCTGTTCCTAAAAGGTGTGGTAGGATTATTGGTATATGGAACTGACTGACCTATTTCCTTGCCTCATAATCTACATTACCTGGAATGCAGTATTCACTAAATTTTGCAGTAAAACATATAAGCAGCATAAACAGAAATAATTTTCTGATTCCTATATCTCCTAATATACTTTTTTTAAATTTTACTTTTTTATTAATAGGGGTTTTGTATGTCTATGCTTTCATTCCAAATATGTAATTTTAGCACACTAAAAATGACAGTGGTAGGGGATCAAGGCACCAAGCACAGTCTTCTTCAAATCAGAGCAGGTATGTCACACTTCAATCAGTGCGACAAAGTGCTTCTGTGGTTCTGAGACCAGCAGCAGAGAATGGGAGGATTTAGCCTGTGTCCTAGACAGCTCCAACTGACAGACTACTGCCCATATGCACCAAGAAGGAGAGACAGACCCCTTGAGCATAAATTTATGATGTAACTCGATTTTAAACCTTTAGGTTCAACCCAAAACCCTTTAAACCTTATGATGCCTCTAGGTCTTCTGAGGCTATGCTCGTGGTAGCAGTCGTGTCTTATCAAAATCTGAATTTTAACAGCATCTACAGGTTTTATTGTTGCTATTGTTATCCTTGAAACTGATCACTGTTGGTTTTAGATATTTTTATTTTCAAGAGGCTTTCCCATATAAATATTGTTAAGTGAGCAGATACACTCACTAGGCAAAAAAAACAAAAAATAAAACCCAACCAAACAAAAACTTTCCTTTTTTCTCCAAGGTTCCTTTACAGTGGAATGAGAAATCCTGACAATAATGCAGCAGATCCAGCTGCTGTCTGTGTAGGGAAGAGCAGTAGATTGTCTCAATGATATCAGAGGCCCAAGAGCCTTTCTCAATGACATGAGATACTGGCTAGGATACAGTTCCCTTCCTTGTGCAGTGGCCATTGCTCTTTCCCCTGTTCCGGTGCAAACAGAAACACATTTTGTACTGGAGAGTACTCATTCAAATATAAGGCAAATAAAGACTTGACTAGATAAGGAAATGCTACTGGGATGATTTTCAGCCTAGGATTTGTAAGTCATGTAGGATATTTGCATCTCTTCTGTGTGTTCAGATGAGTCAATACACCACTAGAAGCACTGGCAAGTTTGCATGTGTGAAACCATGATTTTTACATCAATATGAGGACAAGAAAGTAAAACTAATAGTGATCTGTGTCACAGGAGCTAAATATCCAGCAGAATATTTATTAATGTGTTTTTTAATACTCATTATCCTGTCCTACTTTTTTATCTTTTTAAAATATATTTATTATGAATGATGAGATTTTTTTCTCATTTCGCAGGAATCCCAGCACAAGATCTAGGTTCCAGCTTGGTTCCTTTTAGCTCCACAATACAAGGATTAAGGTTATGAAGCCCATAAAAAGGGTATTTTTACCCAGGCAGGAATTTCATCCTATATAACTAAATGTACAAAATACTAAGAACAGAAAACCATCTTCCATTCTGAATTATCAACAGCAATACTTAGAATTACAGTCATCTTCTACAAATATAAGTATTTCTTTCAAAATGTATTTTAAGTAATC
>NW_005054332.1:6591767-6594078 GCF_000277835.1 Geospiza fortis
AAGAAAGTCAGATCAGTAACTCAGTACAATATATTTTTTTCACTTTGTAATTTATTTTGTAATTCTACTGTTTTGAGTTACACATCTAAGATGTCCTCTATGTTCTAATAATTTTTCAAATGTATTAATTATCTATCTATTATTCATTACCTTTTTGTACCAATGAAGAAATCTATTGAAGCCAAGAGTGTGTCCTTGTGGCCAAGAAGGCCAACGGTCTTGGGGAGCATAAGGAAGAGCAATGCCAGCAGGTTGAGGGAGATGTTCCTGCCCTCTACTCAGCCCTTGTGAGGCCACATCTGGAGAGCTGTGCCCAGATCTGGGCTCCTCAGCACAAGAGAGACCTGGAGCTCCTGGAACAGGTCCAGCCAAGGGTTCAGATCCAGGGAAGGATGCCAAGCAATAGGACAAGAGGCACTGAGCAGGAAGTGATGCACAGAAACATCCATGAGAATGTGAGGCAGACCTTCTTAATTGTGTGAGTGACCAACTACTGGAACAGTGAGATTGAGGAGTCTCCCTCATTGGAGATATTCAAGAACCATCTGGACATGACCCTGTGCCATGTGCCCTGGGATGAGCAGGGAGGTTGGACCAGATGACCCAGTGTGGTCCCTCAGACCCATTCTGTGATGCTGTGATTCTTTAAATAACAGTTGCCTGTAGCCTGGAAAGATCTTCCTAAAATCTGTGAAAAAATGCCAGAACTTTAGGGCCCTGATTTTTAGCACAAAGTACATAGCATTTTTTTGGGAAGTTTCCAAGTAACTGAAATAGTCAGAGCTTTTCAAAATCACCATATTGTTGATTTACTCTTGAATTCTTTTGATCAAATTGACAGTGATGGAGTAGAAGTTTTGTTTTTGATAACATATTGAGATATGTGTCTTAAATTTAATTAGGGCAGCTTGCTGAGAACTCCAGATAGTGGCTTATACACATTTCATGAAAAAAATAGAAGTAAGAAATAAGGAAAAAAATAAAGCTGTGACATGTTCTCATTCCTTTGTCATGAACAATCATCATAAAAATTTTGAATGTTAAATTAAAAACAGATAAAGATAAAACCTCGCTACCCAAAAAACCCCAACCAACTTCCCTCACCCTAAAAAAACAATCAAACAAACAAAAAAAATTAAGAAAGAGAATTAAATGTCTGTCAAATAAATAATCATATGCTTTTAGATCTTAGTGCTAACTTAGGAAATATTGAGAAACACTCCATGAGTGTATCAGATAATGTAATAAAGTTGATAATGAGAAGAAAATAAATTATATCTTTCAAAAGTACAGAACCATGTTTCTTCCATGAAAAATAATTCAAAAATGCAGGTAATAATTTTTAAAAGCTTAAAAGTTAATATTTACAATACTGACCAATATTGTACTCTTAAGGACTTGTGTTTTGAAGCTTTGCAATCAGCAGTAATTTAGTTTCAGTACATAAAATAATGAAAATATTATCTAAATTATTTTTCCATATGTAATTTAAATATACATTTAGAAAGGTACTTAATCCCTTCAAAATTAATGACAGGAGTATAACTGGGATGGTGTTTGGTACAAGAAGCAGCAACTTGTGTTAAGATTCCACAGCGGTGCTCGGGTGGGGAAAAATGAATTATCTCAGAAAAGTCCCATAAATCATCAGGTTGAGTGAGGTGCAGCTTAGATGGACTAGAATGTGTGTGAAGACCTGTCTGAAATTCTATGGACAGGTGTTTCTTGAAAGACTTGTCAGTGCTTGCTGAGCACTCCATCACTTATTGACAGCTCTGTGTCCTTCCTGAAAATGCGCTCTTTAGTCTATTTGTTAGGCTAGGAAGGGTAGGTTTTAAGTAATTAGTGAAAGGAGAAATTTCAGTACAAATTTTCTCTCCATGAGTATTCTAAATATAGGAATTTCATAAGGAAATAAAAATTTTGCTGTTATTGCTTTTTAAATTGATACTTTCCTAAGAGCTGTATTTTGACAATTCAAGGAATAAGTTCCAGGATGATTACCTGGGGAATGTGTACTTCCAGAGTGTCAGTCGAGGCTGGGCATAAAATAGGATCTAAACTGTCATAGAGAGTGACTATGAAAAAATTTAACTCTTCCCCAGAGAAAAGCAGCACAATTATTCACACAAAAATATTTCTGAGCATACAGAGAAACCTGTGGTATTCATACTGAAACCAGAATTGCAGTAGAATCAGATTCTTTTTTTAATTAAACAGTAGTTGAACCTAAATTTTCAGGATTATCACTAAACACTAAAATGCTTTAGAAATGTGAATCCTTTGGGAAAGATTTCTCATTTTTTGCACA
>NW_005054333.1:0-16110 GCF_000277835.1 Geospiza fortis
TTCTGTCTATCCCCATTAAAACTTTCTACTCTCTGCATGTGCAGCTACTGGAAATCCCATTTCAATTCAAAAATCACCAAACTTTGGGTGATTTTTTAGATTGGTGACACTTAGATTTCTTCTGCCTTCTGTGTTAGTCTAGATTAAGAAATACATCAACACTTTTGCCTTCAAGAATTATTTGCAAAGCCCAGTAAATACATAGGCATTACTAGTTCTAGACCCTGGCTGCTTTGCTAAATAGTTTTCTATATCTACTGAAAACTCAGTGCTTTTATTTGTAGGTCTGAGTTCTGAGTTTGTTTAAATACTCACTTCCAAGCAACTATTACAGAAAAGAGAGCAGAAGAAGCAAAAAACTAAACCCAGATGAATTTCAGAAAGTGGCAAGTTTTCCCAATAATAATTAACAGAAGATGAAGGGCAAGAGAAAAACACAGTAGCTTCCTTTTCACCTTCCTCCAGAACATCAAATTCCATCTATGTCAAGGTTCATAAGGCTTGTCTATTTTTTCCCCTTTTTTAGAATTAATATCCTTTATTAGACTAAGCAACACTGATTAAAAAAAAAAGGCATTTTAAAATGTCTCCTGGGACCAAAACACCAGGACAACTGTCAAAGCATAAACTGGACTTCTATTTAAGTCAGCAGCAGGCAGATGGTGGTAAGCAAAAATGGTGGAGGTCACACTGCAGAAAAAGTAATAAGGGAAATAAGAAACTTTTTTAACCAGTCTGACTTCACTGACTTTAAACCAAAATGCCTAAGGTATCATCAAAGTAAATGAGAGGTGTGTAAATCAACAGGTACACGAAACCAAGATGACCACCAAAACACAGCTGAAATGCAAAGAGTACATTTATGTCATTACCTCACTAGCAATGCCAGGTGGCAGAGCCACAGCAGGACACAGGCTCCTTTAGGCTCAGCTCATCCCAGCAGGCAGAGCCACACAGGAACACAGGGTCCATTAGGCTCAGCTCACCCTAGTGGACAGTGGGGGCCAGGGTCTGATGCCCTCTCCAATACATCAAAGGGCTTCACACACGCAGTTTATCTCAAGACTGTGCTTTTATGACCTCAAGCTTTTCTGACCTCAAGTGAGAGTGTGTTATTCCTACACAGGAATTCTACTTCTCAAAACAGGCAGAGAATGAACAACACTAGGCATAATAAATGGAGTTTTCCCACACCAAGATCTTTAGCATTCTAAACTGCAAGGTCACCTTGAGTAAAAACTATTCTCTTCTTGCCAAATCTACTTTTACCTCTTTCCTCCCAACAGGAAGGAATAGGGAGGGAGACAGATGACATGAGCAATATCCGAGGACCAGAGAAGTAGGCTGAGTTTATCTTTCCCCTTATCTGAGTGATAAAGATCACTGGGCTGTCTGGGGAGTTGTAGAAGATAGGAGAGTTTTTTCAGCAGGGCCACCAACAAAGCAGAGGGGCAAGCACAGCACCTGACCTCACCACATGCTAGGAAGATGTTATTCATTTGTTTACGAGTCATGTTCCACTGCAATTCAGATGGGAAATAGGAGTAATCAAGAGAGCAGTCAAATGAGGGCCAGTAGGATGCAAGCAGAAAAACCCTGTGCTAAGGAGCTGGAAGAATGGGGAATGTACTGTCTGCCCCCTCTTTGCCACACACCTGCCTTTTCCTTCTGCTGGGGGGCTGCTGTAGCCAGCACTATGCTGACACCTCTGTGACCTTCTGCAAAGCAGCACTCTGAAGGATTCAGAATGATCAATGGGGGAAAAAAAACCCAAACCTTTACTTCCATTTTTTATTTTTATCCACACTTGTGCCCTTTGCCCAAACACTGTGTGAATAACAAAAGCTGAGGAGTCAAGTTAAATGGCAGGTTGCTATCTGTCTGAAATGTGGCAGAACTGTTCGTCACCTTGCCAAAAGGATAAGAAAAAATCTTTGAATAATTCATTGAAAGGTTTGACCAACTGAACAGTGTCCCTGCACTCTCTTGTCCCCTGACCACATCTGAATAAGGGAAAAGAGTTCTCTGTGAGATTTCTTCTCACACTCTGTCAGCAGCACGTCCTGCCTGCAAGCTGAATTAACTTGACTGTAGTAATATTGTTCTGCTGAGACAAGAACAACATCAGCACAACAGCAGTGTTAAAAATGTTATAGGCTTCATAAAAACAATCACATCAGCCATAAAACAGTAGGTGATCATGACTGCTGCACCGCTCTCATCATAACTTAGCTTGACTTGCCTGGATGGAGAAACAAATTATAGACAATTCCTCTTCCTTCCCTCCATTATTGTGCAAAGTGATACAATGTCCCCATTCCCTGCTAGACCTCTGTCACTATAAGGATAGAACAATGATTTTTAAAATACAGAAAATGAGACTTGGGGTTGAAAACTGTCTGGATATTGTTACAAGGTCTGCTAAAAAGCAGATCTAAGCAAATTGTTAAGGCTCATGGGAACCAACAACAGCACTCTGTATAGCTCAGCTGTAAGCCGGGAACGGATTAAGCAGCTCTACTCTTAAAACTCATCATCTGCATTTCTTTTCCAGGTAAGGACCCTCTACAAATTTACTGATAGTTCAGGATCAGGTCCTAAGCATATGTTGTCTAAAAGGTTTATAGTAATCTATAAACATAATCTTAATTCTCTCTCACGCCATGTCCCCGTTTGCACTGCATAAGGCAAACAATACCAATAAGATCCATTATGCAAGTAAGACTTTACTTGACTGAGGTCAGAAATTTGAATTATAGTGTTGCTCAGACAACAGAGGCAATTTTCAGTTCAGAGTGATGCAGGACTCTTCAGCAAGGTCTGTTTCACTAGTGAGGATTTGTTTGCCACTGTGAGGGCTTTTTGCAAACTACCAATTTTCCAGAAGACTGTCCAACTGCAAAAGAGACACAATCAAGCAACACACTTTAGAATATATCATCAGACTTAGTTTGTTCATGATTTTGTTTTCTTTTTTAAAATTTGAAGTCCAGATAAAAAAATCAGTATATTAACTGATGGAACAGTCCAAGAAGTCCAAAACTGAATGTTCTAAATTGGACAAACTATGTAAAAGGCAAAGGAAGTACACAGCAATATTTAAAAAGGAAGAGCAAGAAAATGCGCTTTTTTTTCCCCACCCACAGTGAAAAAAGATTTCGTTCATTTTTTTCTCCTGTCTGAGAAGACTTGAGTAAAAGTTCCTGCTGATGCAAAGGTGAGTTGGTAGAGGGTAGGAAAGAGGGAGCAAGGAAGTGAAGTAAGCCTTGATCCTCCATTCTTGGTTCTACTTCATGTGTGTAATTTAATACTGATTGGAGTAGCAGTGACTATTCAGTGTCCCCAGTCTCTCTCACCCTGAGTGTTATTTCTCTCCTAATTTAAGCAACTTTATAATGAATGTGTTATTCCCTTTAAACTACTAAGAATATTCATGCTGTACTTCCTTTTCCTACACTTGACTTTGTGACTTTTGTGTGCTTCAAACCCTAAATATTAAAGATTTATCAATCTCACAACTTGAGAAGCATACCAAATTCAGAAGAAAACAAAGATGTGACATATAAGAAAAGATAAAAATAACCAGAAATGGAAAAATTATGTGATTATCTGTGACAGAGAGAGAAACACAACCTAAGGACAAGAAGGCATTCAGAAGAGCTGTGTGCCTTACAGAAAGGCTAGAGTCTTTATGCTCCTTAAATTCTCAATGTTTAAATGAAAGCACTATTATTACGGTAAAAGATAACCATAAAAGTGTCAGATGGAGGGAAATTACAAATAGCAAGTTTTAAAGCTTTCTATATTCCATAGGCAATAATTCAGGTACACTAAGACTCACATTTCCTGAATATAGGGACTTTGAAACCAAAACCTTTTCTTGTTGGGAAGTAGTGAGTCACGATTTTGAATGACAGCAAGCTGCAGTGTCTGTCTCCGATGGTTCACAAGGCAGCAAATCTCAGACCTGTCACTGATCCAGATGCAAGTATTTTCAGTTCTGGCCCCTTGGGAGGGAAAACTGGACTTGCAGACATCCCTACGAATGATGCTATAGAACAAACCACGTAAAACTGAAATTCTACACCGAGACAAGCACAAGAAACATTTTTTTTTTTGTGGTCTGGTGTTTTAACCGTGATTTATTACAATGATGTCTACTTGAGAGAGATTTATCTCTGATGGAGGTCAATTAGTAAAGAGGTTTATAAGTTTAATTGGATGGCATAGATATCATAAAGACATATATGAGTGGCTATTATGCTATATACTATTATAACAATGATTTTTCAGTCATTATCTCTGCACTTAGAAACATTAAAATATGAAACATACTGTTAAGTAATTACAAGATTTTAGGGAAAAGGGCTCAGCATTATTTATCATCTGCTACTGCATACAGGCTGAAGATTTACATCTTTAGTGTAAAATGTTACAATGCGATTTGAAAGACCAGTCCACTTGAAAAACTGAAGACAGAGCTTTCACAAGAGGAAATGTTCTAGCATGATTTGCTGTATTCTTTTACAGAATTAGTCCTTTTTAATAGTGATTTCACAGTTTGCTGCCCCTGCATTGATTCTCCCTAAACTCATCCTGATTGTCTGAATGTAAAAACATGCTACACCATGCCACAGCCTTTCTGTCAGTGGTAGACAATACATAGGCAGGCTTTGCAAAAGATGCAATAGCAGAGGGTAAACTGAGGGGTAGGAGAGCAGATTGAAGCAATGAAAAGTGTTTAAAAGCTGCAGGATGTGCTTTCAGCCAGCTCAGCACACCCCAGGCCTCTGGAGCACAGATTACCGTTACGTGACTGCAAGCTTCAAAACCGACATTAACTAAAAAGCACAACTTAGCTTGCAGTGTGCCCTCACCAGAGAGAAGGCAAGTGTGGCTGCCCAGGCAAGTGGAGGGCAAGCATCCCCTCCCTCTGCTCAGCACTAGTGAGGACACACCTGGAACAGTGTTCAGCTCCGAGCTTCCCACTACAAGAGAGACATGGACATATTGGATAGAGCCCATCAAATGGCCACAATGGTATGAAGGGACTGTGGCAACTCTCCTATATGGAAAGGCTGAGAAAGATGGGGCTTTCAGCCTGGAGAAGAGAAGGCTCAGGAAGATCAAAGTGTATACATGCCTGAAAGGAGAGTGCAAAGAGTACACCTTTTACACTTAAAGGGTATAAAGATGGACCAGGCTCTTCTCAGTAGTAACCAGCGACAAGACAAACAGCAACAGTCACAAACTGAAACAGGCTGTGTTTCAGCACAAACTGAAATGCTGAAACATAACCTGAACATCAGGAAACACTTCTCTGTGAAGATGACTGAGCACCAGCACAAGTTTCCCACGGAAGTTTTGAAGTCTTTGCATTTGGAGATATTCAATACAAAAAAAAGTGTACAGCTCAAGGACATCTATTGTGACTGTGGAAGGTTTTAGTTTTAAGCTCAGTTTAGCAGTAAACCAGTAGCAGATGCCATGAGTTAGGTGTCAAATACAAGTTGCAGTCCTGTCACAGTGAAATTCATCTGATTTAATTTTAAACTTTCAACACTGAAAAGGCCAAGCAGTGAGGTGCCTACCTACCCACACATCCTGGGTACTTTCTGCAGCACCCCACAGAACAGTTGTGACACACACATACCCAACTCTCTGCTGCAAACATTCTCATGGTGGGCCTGGAAGTGGGCTGGGTATAACTGTACTTGGCATTCCTATAGCTCGCTCTGCAAACTGCAGACAAGGATTTAAAGCTGGGTGACAGATGTCCCATGTCCTGCTGTCACAGAGAAAGACAACCGAAGCTCCTGAGGTTAAGAAAGTAAGCACTTTTTTACTTGACCTAAAATCTGTGCAGATTTAATCTAAAAAAATCAGCTCTGATTGAGAATTTCCTTCTCCCCTTTTCCCCCCATCTGGCTGTTTATTGCTGATCCTCCTTCCAGCTGAGAACAGTAACTGGCACATCACCACCCACAGAGACTCTCTAATGATCCAGGGGAAAGTTAATCACACTGTACCATCACATAAATCACAGCAGTTGGTCTGTGACTTACTCAGCCCGATTGAGGGCCAGTTCTTGAGCTCCCAAATCAACCTTTCTTTCTTTTTCTTTTTTCCTTTTTCTTTTTTGGCAATAATACTATTTTCATTCTGTCATTTCACCTATTGAGTCAGTCTGAAGCATCATAATGGCCCATAAAACTACCATCTGGGATATAAAATGTCAGGTTTGTGCACAGGAACAAGATCTGCTGCCTTTTCTAGCCTCCCCTGCTATGATGTGCTCTGCTTAGCCCAGGGCACTTCAGAGGGAGACCGTATACGTAGACAGACAGCACCCAAGAGGGTTAAAGCCCCTGCTGGCTTTTTTCCCTGCCAATATTTCAATGCAATGAAAATTAATGTATTTCTGGGAAAAATTCCTATTCAATGCACACACAAGGACATGCAAACACACATACACAGTAACATCCACTCTGTTTATATATCTATGTTGTGGTGTCACGATATATAATAAATATAAAAGGAAAACAGACGCTCCAACAGCAGCAGCTAAGCAGAAAGGCTATTTTTTTCCCTTTCCCAGGAGACATTGTTAACACTTAACTGTACTGAATCAGAGGAGAAAAGGTACTCAGAGGCTGATAGGTCCTGCACCTCAAAAGCATCCATCCTTTTGAGCACCCACAACCCTTAACTGTAGTGAGAACAGAGGACTCAGTTCCACTTGTAATAAGGAAATAAACACATTACCCCAAGAGAAAGAAAATATACAATATGAAATGACAGGAAAAAAAATCCTCTCCCATAGAAATATTTTTGTGGAATCAGACACTGTATGAGGTTTATGGTATTTTATCTGACAATAAAACAAAGCCAACTTTGCAGAGCTTGCTGTGGCTCAACTCCTCCCTTTCCTCCTAGTTTTGACTTTAGACAAATGGCTGAAAACCTGGACTAATTTTACCAATTCTGACTAAAATCACTAAAATTAGTTATCAGCTATGAACTCAGTATTTAAAGTATTTCTAAAATCCTTGCTTATCAAAACATCATATGCATGATTCAATAACCATGATAAATCATTTAAAAGATGCACTAAAACAAACATGTGACTCATTTTAGTCCCTGGCCAGAGGACACAGCAAACAGCATATCAATTTGTTTGAGGTTATAACATTGGCTTCTGCAAGATCAATCTTCCAGATTTCAGTACATTTGAGGTCTAATATTTGCAGATTTGCAAGGCTAAGCCACAATGAGTCCTTCAGTAAAAGTTACTTTCTCTTTTCATGTAAAATGAAATCCCAGTGTGACTGTCTACTAGGACAGCCATCTGAAGGAAAGATAAAATAGAGAAAATAAGTTTTTCCACTGAATATACCCACTGAGGCATCATTTAACTTTGCTTGTGATCTTGATTTATACATAGCTTTCCCAGTTGGATGGCTGAGGCATAAAGCAGTAGAGTGATATCTCTCAAGATTACCAAGAAGAACCTGAAATCACTTTCCTTAGCTCCATTACGAATTGTGTGACTCTGATACGGGAGGCGTCAGAGACCCGTCTTAAATTTGTGTGAGAATAACAATTCAAAACCCAAAATTCTGAGAGTAACAGATGCAAAATACTAAAATTTCCCCTCATAAAAAAACACTGTAATAAATAAGCAGTCTGATGTCAAGACTTCAAAACAAACAAACAAACAAAAATAGTTACCAACTGCCAACTTTAATTGAACAACATCTAGTTAATATCTCTGATTTTTTTCCTTCAAAAGACACAAAATTCTAATTTATGCCTGGTGCAGCCTGTCATGGATCACTGCTGAATTTTAAGACATGAAATGGGTCAGTACTGCCTTTAAGAGGAAGCTGATGTCAGTAGAGCTCTATTGTTACTGAAATTATGGTCAAAGAGTAACATAACAGAGGTCTGTGTAACTGAGTTATGGTGAAAGGAGACAGAGGCAAAGCACACTGAGTTAGGTGGCACCTCAGGTGAGAACACTTAATACACTTGGAAAAAAACCTGCAGACATATTTTTGGGCTCAGAATCCCACAAGCAAGGGTTAGTAGAGTGTGTAAGAAATAAGCCAGCGGGTGAAGCTGGCAGACACGCAGATTCTCTCATAAGAACGTGAAAAGCAGACAAAGTGTCCTGCTGCAGACCAGCACTGACACTGGTCCTGGCTCAAGAGCCTCTGGACACACCTGGCACACAGCTGTCACATGTGTATTTCACAGCCAGAGGTTTGGAGAGAGCACCATGACAGCTACAACTCACCAAGGGGCTCTTCTGAAAGAACAAGCACAGTCAGGAGCTCTGGAATTCCCCCTGCTGAGATGCCATCACATTTTGGTGCTTGTTCTCAATTGTCATTGCTCAGCCATAGGACGCACTGATTTGGTTCTGCTGAGGTAATTCCTTCCAAAAATTGTCAGAGAGTAAAAGCATCCTTGTATCTTTTTGGTGCTTGATAGAGAACAGGCCACTTGTTGAGTGCAGCCGGGGCAGTGGGTCAGCCAAAAGACGCCCAACAGGAGGACTGATCTGTGGGAATCTGTATTTTCACCTTCTAGCAGGCTTCAGGACGAACCAAAGCTATGATTTCTTTATCTTCATATCATGCTTTTATGCAATTTGAGACACATGGGACACAACAAAGTTGTGCTACAAAGCATAATTTAGCCTAAATTAAAAAAAAAATTAAAAGTATAAAAAAGTAGTTTTATTGCAGGTTATCACCTAACACATTCTGGATGCTAGAGCTGAGGATTCAACAATCACATCAAAATCCTATTTTCATCATCCTAGATTTAATGCTGGCCTTAAAATACTGTCTCCCTGTGAGCCAGCAGATTATTGTAATCCCAAATCCAGTGTGAGTTTATTTTATTTTTCTTGTTAGTTTTGTTGTTTGGTTCTTTTTCAAATACAAAAGCAATATGAATGACTTGCATCTTCATTAACTCTGGGTATTCTCAATATATATCTTCTGGATATAATGTTTAGGAAATTCAAAGTGATTTCCTATCTCCTATTTACCCCCGGTCAGTCAGAACTGAGGGAAATAAGTCACCTTATAACAGCAATGTTAATCTGTATCTGAAGACTATTCTCCCTCACTTTTATTTAGGCTGCTGGCTCTTTTACTGCTACCCACCATGAACTGGTCCCCCTAAAACAAGCTCTTAAAAATTAACCAAGTTATCAGTGATATCAGCCCTAAGTAAACACACAAATTCTTTAAGTGACTCCTAGCATTTGGTTTATTGCTAACACTGATGACATTTGATAGTGAGATGCTCTGTTTCAGTGTACCCATGAAAATACATATTCCTTACTTTCTCCCTGTGTATGAGATAAAGATATGTTATAACATTCTGCTGTGTTGAGAAGCTGGGGATTGTCCAACACAAGAGGTTCTTAAGAAAAGGCTGAAGAAATATTTGTTAGGAATGACATAAAGACTCAGCCTCACAGAAACACTTTTGATTTGATTTTGCTGGCTCTGGCTTATGAAGTCAGTGTCATATAAAATGTAATGTCTTCCTTCTTTAACAGTTGTAATAATAATTAGGACAAAATCTAATTCACAAGCTGCAGTTAAGAGGAATTAGCTAATAATGTATGATTAAACAATAGTAACCAAGGTCACTGCATGACTAAATATTCGGTAATCAGTGATTAGATTTTGTTGGTTGATCTTTTAAAGGACCTGATTGGAGATGACCTCTTTCTTTCAGATTAAATGTCTGCTCAGGCTGAGTTATTATTGATCAAGAAGCTGACCTTACTGCCAGCACTGCCATTCCACGTTACTGATCTCTTTGCATATGGCATGCACGTACTTGCTGGAAAATTTCAAAGAGATTCGATCAAGTTGATGATTGCTTGGTTAATTAAGAAGGCGCCATATTTTGGTATTCCAGGCTGGTTGCTCTCTGCATTCTTAGAGAAATCACTCTTAGCATTCAATTAAAAAAAGCAGGCAAAGAAAAAAGATCCATAAAGCTTGCATTCTACAGGATAAATCTTGCCCTGACAAGAAGAATGAAGGAGTTTTTTCCCCCTCATAAGTGGAGGACAGGTGTAGCAAAAAAGAGGAAATTTTCCTCTCTGTGTCCTGCAAGGTGAACTTAAGACACAGAGTGGGAGAAGGTGCTTTGCAAAGCATCAAACACAAGGATGACACAATGGAGGCTTTCAGCAATCTTAGAGCCCCAAAAGCTTCTCTCCAGACAGTTCCTATGATCAAGTGATAATGGGCAAGAACTTGTCTTTAGGACAGAAGGTCATATATCCATCTCACATCTACTAATTATCCATCAGTTATACTCCTTTTATGTTTCCATAAAAGCAATTAATATTAGTCACCATCCCCACCCAAGAAAATGTTGCTTTAACTCTTTTTCTCAAAGTTAAATGAGCAATTTTTTCTTGGTGAAAACATCCCGTCACGCACCAGCAATATAGTCCTGAGACTGTATTATCCTCAGATCTTGTCTTCATGTCAAATGTCACCTTCTCAGGAACAATATCTTGCCTTGGTCTTTCTTTGAGTGGTAGGAAATTCTCTTTGCAAAAGCCAACAAGGTTATTAGGGTTTAAGAAACACTTGGGTAGGGGGGGCCTTGGGGGTGGAAAACAACCAAAAAATCCCTGACACCAAAAACATGGGGCCATACAATTTTTTTTCCGTCCTTTTTTTCATATCCAATAGAAGTATTGCTTTCAAAATATTTCTAGTACTAAGACATAATATTTCACCAAAACAACAAGACATATATATTGATGGGTTTTTTTCCTGTGTCATAAATTTTTTTCTCAACCAATTCTACAGATGCAGGCAGCTTCATGAAGAAACAACTCTAAACCCACACAGAAGAACATTGAGGCTGAGAAATTTCACAAATCATGTACAAAGATACTCCCAGATACTCTCTACTTTTAGTTAGAGAATTATTAAGAGACCCTTCCATTAGTTTTGCCTTCTGCAGAGCATGATGCTTCTGGAAATGTGGGAAGCATCTGCAGAGCACCTCCTCTGCGCTCCTTCTGTGCAGAGGCCTTGGCTGTGCCCCTCCCAACTCTTGTCCTGAGCCAGCACTGCTTCCCTGGGCCTCCACTAGACATAATAAGGATGAGGACACCATGGCACAGTGTATTTTTTCTCCAGACAATTCCAGACATGTCATTAACTTTTGCCTCCCCATCATTTAGTTGCAACAATTCCTAAACCAAAGTATGCACCCCATTACAAATATAGATGGAAACTGTGAAAGGAAGTTGCTGTTTCCCTGGCCAAAGCAGCATGGCTTGCAAGCGTCATCCTTGGAAGGAAATGATCATGAAAAATAATAGAGACACTTGAGCATAGTTTAGGGAAGGTATTCATCTGAATTCTATCACCACACTACGGGGCGTGTGTTTACATCTGTAAAATATTTACTCTTCTTAAACAAAGGCTGAGTTTACAAGCACAATAAACAAAATTGTTCATTCAACAGACTGCTCTGAAAATCTAGACCCTAATTCTCCAGCACTCCTAATCTAGCACTCATCTAGTTACCTAGATGACACACTTATACATTGGTCCTAATTGCAAATGACAGTACTAATAAATATTGTTCACCACTAGACTCTTCCTGTACCTTAAAACAAATAAAAATTTTCTTTAATCAAAAATTGGGATCCCTCTACAGTCTGCTGTTGCATTTGTTCTCATAAAATAAGGTGGGCGTAAATCAAATGGAAACAAATTTCCAAGTAAATATCAATGTCAAATTCCTAATTAAATTTTAAAATTCATAATTTTACAAATAATATTTTAATTTAGTCTCAGCTGTAGACAATCACTCTACAGAAATACTAGAAGGAATAAAAGCTAACTCCTCAATTTATAAGTTTATTTTGTATTCAAAGAGTCACTCTAGGTCAATTCTTAAATTTAGAAAAATTTAGGTATGGGAAGTTTTTGTTCCTAAGTCCTTTTTAAATTGTTAGAGAGAAGAGAGTAACATTTTTGGGAGTAACAGAAGTGTTTGAAGTAACTCCAATATTTATAGAGTGCCGTGTTTAAAAAATTTAGCAAACTCCCAACAGAGACATTGTTTAAAAAAAAATCACAGAACAAATGTTAAAGTTCAATATTCACATAATCCTTTTTTGTGGAAGACAAACCAGAAACCCCTTCACTGAAATCTTTGATAAATGCAGACTTGTTCTTTAGTGAGAAAAATGTTTTGGCTTAAAAATATTACCTGCATCTGCAATTCTATGTCTACCATATATGTCCTCTCTCCATATCTGAGCACACAACAGGAGGGTAAAAATCTATACACTGTGCATAAAGTGGATTTATCACATCTGTTCAGACACAGGGGACCAGAATTCCTATTGTGTGTTTTCTTTCAGATTCTGTCTTTGCAGTGGGGACTGGCTGCTGCCCCCTGCTCATCCTGAAGCCACCAGACCTGGTGCCACAGTGCCTGAACCCCACGGGTCACAAGGGTCCCATGAGAGCTGGCTCAACTACATGTCTTGTACCAGTTTCCCTTTCATTTAGCACCACAGGAAGCCAAGAAGGACCGCGAATGGCTTTTACTCACAGCCTAAACACAGAGAGCAGCTATTCAGACCTAAGTGCACCTCAGAATAAGACTCCCAAACACTTGGGAGGCAAAAGTACATGGCCAATAGCAGGAAAGTCTTACTAAAAGACTATGTTCAAATAGGAAGTAAAATCCAACCTTCCCACCCCTCTCCCCCCCAAAAACCAGGACGTAAAACTGTTGGGCAACTTTCTGTTGAACAGTAGTTTATTACCTAAGACACAGTTCTGGCTGGTAATTCCTTTCAGATACACATTCTTTAAACAATAAAAACTGCTTAAAAATAATAAAGTTGGCTTGGAAAGAAGTATTGATTTGAGTATTTGATCCTTGTGGGAACAACCTGGGTTTAATTTATCAATGCTATGGTATAGATATTTTTAATGACTTTACTTAGATATGATAACACAGAACATATTGCTTTTAAAGTTATACTTCTGTAGCAAGTGCAAAATGTCTAACATAAAAGAAAACAAGTACACAACATTCTCTTGAGTAATTTTCAACCCTGTGAAGCGGAAATCTTCCTCCAAATTCAATGTCATAATCAGACTGCAGAGGACATTTAGTGAATTATCTCCAAACCTAAAAGCAAGGTTTACCCAAAGTAAGGGGTTAAATGTGAGAAGTCTGAAGAGACAGATGCTGATCTGAATAAGTCACTGAATAAATATGAGGCAAGCTGGAGCTTTCTGTTGACCTCCTAAGTGGTGGGGATTGGGAAAGAAAACAACAGGAAGGAATTCAAACAAAATTAACTGCTATAAAATAGTAAAATTATTCAGAAGGTGTGGAGGAATGCTAATGCTTCCAAATGCATTCACCTTTCAATGGTGCCCTTGAACAAGTAAGGAAAGGTAATGCACCACACAGACAAGCATCTGGAGTCTGCCTTTCTGAACAGCCCCTGTCTACTTATCCCATTCTAGCTGGAATCAATTCTCATGATCTTCTTCTTTGCAGTGAATTACCAATACCAAAAGCACCCAGTGACGTCAAAGGCATGGCACTCTCACCTCTGGCATGTCCTTGGGAATGAGACAGAGTCCTGGAGAGGAGACCCTCCAAAGCTACAGACAACCCTAGAACAAAGAGGAGGAAAGCAACCCAAATGGAAAATTAGGAAAGTTCTGTAGATCAGGGCACTGGGAAATTCATCTGCCTTTCTTTGCTAAGCAAGACAAAAAAAAACTCACAAGGGCTCAGCCCTCCTGAGCTCTGGGGAATCAGCCCTAGTTCAGTGAGATGTTCTAATCCCAACTTTGAGATGCTTCTTGAGAGTCACCCATCACAGCTCACATTTTTAAGCTTGGACACTCTCAGGGGTTGTGTAAAAGAATGTTCTCAGTCCCACCTGGATCAAATGACAGCTCAGGGCATCAAACACTTAAGAAACAGAACCAGGGTTAAGTATTCACCTGCTGAGCAACAGCACAACACATTTTGTGGCAAAGGCATGTGATCAAGTGAAAGCATGCCACAGATGGGAGCTGAATCACAGGGCCAGCTGAGGTACATACCCTGTGGGGTCAGGCACACAGGTGTCTGTGGGACAGACAACATGGGGGGAAAGGGAAAAAAACCTGATTTACAGCCACCTTCTCTGAAGTTGTACAATGAGCTCCACAACCACTTCCTCTGAAGGCATGGGTAGAGAAATTTTTTTTTCACTGCCAGCTTAAGAGCCTCAGAAAGATACCTGTAAGTGCCCTAGTTAACTCACAGCCACCTTCACTTCCCCTGTCATGCTTCCTTTCCTTACTCAAACTTGCATTCACTATGGGAGGAGAGGTAGTAATAATAAAAGCCTCTGTTATGGCCTTATTATTATATCAGGAGCCCAGTCCCCAGGGGGACAGAGTGCCCGAGTTGCCAGGCTTCGCTCAGGCCGCCGCCACAGGGCTACCCGCTAGCAAGCAATGGTGATTATCAGCTCTTACAGTGAGTGCAAGCTCTCAGGATTTCAGCTCTTGCTTGCTAGGCAGTGCTGTGCCCGGGCTGAGGCTGCAGCAGATGGAGAGAGAGGAGAAGGAGGCTTCTGGGGGTTCCACAGAGATGGTTTTATTGAAGGGATGCGAAGGGTCCTGGGTCAGCTCTTCTTCTCAAGAATGGGCTAAGATATGCCCCTTTTATAGGGTTCAGAGGGATCCAGATTTGACCAATAGTAAGGGTTAAAGTACCATAACCTATAGGGTTACAGGGATAGGCTTTAGGGTGGGGGTCAGGGAGTCAGGGACTAAAGTTGCTGTCTCAGCATTCCTATTGTTCAATTCTCCATGGGGCTCTGCCCATGTCTACGGAGCCCACTACAAGGCAGAGAAGCCACAGCTGAATAGAAGACTGACTTATTTTCTTGGGGACCTAGAAATTCATCATGGCCTGTCAGTAATGGTGTTTTCCAGTCACATTATCCTTCAGTTTCTGATATCATCCAAGACCCTATCAGCATTTTTAAGGGTGCTCTGTCCTCTCTTGCATTTTACCTCAGCTTTTCTATTAGTTCTGCAAGAAAGTGATGCTTGTATTGATTTATGATAGAAGAAGAGATTTAACTCCTTTCTTTGTGAATTCCATTATCAATTCCCACTTAAATAATCTAAATAACGACAGCAAAGTGGCCAAATGTTGTTTAAGGACAAGTGTGTTTTATGAGCAAGGAGTACAGGTAAGAAAGACCTACATAAGAGGGTTTATAAAAACTAGGTTCCTCTACCAGAATAGATTACAAGAAATAGACAGGTTTCTAGCTAAATAAGCAAATACAGAGAGGGAAAAGAGTGTGGGATAACATCAAGATCATAGAATCATGGAATAACAGAATAGTATGGGTTGGAAGGGCCTTTTAAAGATCACCTAGTCTGACTCCCACTCTGAGGTGCAGGGACATCTTCAACTAGGTCAGGTTATGCAGAACCCTGTCCAAACTGACCTTGAATGTTCTCAGGGATGGGGCATCCACTTCTCTGGGAAACCTGTTCCACTGTTTTATTAGCCCCATTGTAAAAAGTTTCTTCCTCATATCTCATCTAAAGCAAACTCTCTTTCAAAGTTTAAAACCATTGCCCCTTTTCCTATCACAACAGCTAACACGTTTGCCCTAATCTGTGTTAAAAGCCTTTTTCTGTACCTGAAATAAAGCCTCCCCGGAGCCATCTCTTCTCCAGGCTAAACTCTCAGCCTTCGCCTACAGTAGAGGCGCTCCAGTGTGTGACCAGAGCTTCACGGCTCTCCTCCGGACTCGCTCCAGCAGGTCCATGTCCCTCCCGTGCTGGGACTCCAGAGCCGGATGCTCCAGGTGGGGTCTCACCAGAGGGGAGCGGAGGGGCAGCACCCCCTGCCTGACCCTGCTGGAGGAGCTGCTTTGGCTGCAGCTGGGGGTGCAATTGTCTGTCTGGGCTGTGAGCGCACACTGCTGCCTCACGGGCAGCGTCCCATGCACCGACACCCTCCCGGCCCTTCCCGGCAGGGCCGCTGTCGGTG
>NW_005054333.1:16207-25642 GCF_000277835.1 Geospiza fortis
GGCCGGGACTCGCGCCGGAGCCCGAAAATCAAATAAAATCAAATAAATACAGGAATATAATGTGCACGAACACACAGAGTGACCCTGGACGCTTCGCGGTTATGCCAGAAACTACTCAATGCTCGCAGCTTCAACTGCTAAATGCTTGCTGCATGCCGCTCTGGTCAGGCTGGTAACACCAGTGCCTTTCCCAAAGAGTGAGCCTCTTAATAAAATTATGAGGCAGTTCATTGTATTTTTTTTTACTTTTTTTTTTTTTTTCTTTTTTTTTTTTTTTCTTTTTTTTTTTTTTTCTTTTTTTTTTTTTTTCTTTTTTTTTTTTTTTCTTTTTTTTTTTTTTTCTTTTTTTTTTTTTTTCTTTTTTTTTTTTTTTCTTTTTTTTTTTTTTTCTTTTTTTTTTTTTTTAGTGAAACTTCCCTGATGTGTATGTGTGTGTGTATATATATTTAAGTCCTTGACAAATTTGGACTCCACTGGAGCAGCAAGAAAGCTAAAGTCAAATTAATCAGAATAGATTACCTAGATGAGACAGTCATTGCTGCTGAGCAAACCTTTAGGGAGAAAAGTTGTCCTTGAGAAATATTTTATGAAGCTGCTGCACTAAGAAAGGGGCTAAATCTATGAATAAAACAGCCACAGAGAGCTCCAGGGTCCCCATTGGCTCCGTCTGTTAAGCAGAGAGAGGCAAGGGGGAAAAGGGAGAAAGCAAGAGGCTGACAGGGAGAATTCCATTATACACAGCAACTCAAAACACCTCTAAACGCAGAGAAATCTAGAAGTCTGTCCCACAAGTTCAAGAATCACAAACAATGCTTTGCCCCAAGGCATCCCTTGAGCTAGTCAAAGCATTTAGAACCCTTGGGTAGGTATCAAGGAAGAAGAAAGGAACTTCCTTCCTAATCATATTCTGAAGCACTGGTTTGTCTTGGGGCTCTGCCTCTATTCCATAGCCAGAAATAGCAATAGAGGTGTTTTTCAGGTCAGAATGCAGCCTGGGGACACTCATTCCTCCCATTCTGACTGCAACTTTTGCTCAAAGTCAGTTCAGTGTGGGAGGACTCTTGTGCCATCCTTAATTCACATCGGATTCAGCTCACCTGCATTAGAAGCAGCCCAAGGGACCATGATGAAGTAAGACCAGGGTATCAAGAATCCCCCATCTTTTAGTCTCCCCCTGTAAAGCATACAAACATTTTTTTTCCATTTACTTTTAACATTTCTAGAAAGCATAAGTTGTGCAATGCTTCATACAATGTGCACCTGCAAATTTGACAGGCAGGAATGATTTGTCTGGACAACTTGAAATTCAGTAAATGAAGAGCAAGCAACTTGGCCACACCAAAGATCCAGCTAGCCCAGTAACCTGTCTCCAGCTGATCAGCAGCAAAGTCAAGGGGAGGGGACAAGACCAGTAAAGTTTGAAGTGACAACCCTTCAGACTGCACCCTCACACCCAGTGTTTGTAGATCAGGGACCCATGAAATGAAGGAAACACAGCCATGTATGGGGATACCTATTTTGTTGTTTTCTTAGTCCCATAGGCTTGCACATTTACTTTAGGCATCCATAGGAATTTTCATTTTATGCAACACCCTATGGTAAAGAGTTCCATCACTTTATTCTCTATTTTTCTGTGTGCCACTTACAATTTTATAGACATCTATCTTCTCTCTTATCTCCCTTTCTATACTGAAGTCTTCTCCTTTTACATTTTACTCATTTTCAATCATCCAGCCAAGTAACTGAAAAAATACCACACCTTAGCAACCTAAACACACACCTGTACTAAAAAATATTTATTTAAAGGCAAGGCTGAGGGTAAAAATGTTTTTCAGGTGTTTCTTAAGTGGAATATAGTTTAAGTAAAACAGTGCTGAATAACAATAGGTTATAGGCATTTGTTTTTCATTGAGCAAATTAGTCACAACAACTAAACACCTTATTACAAAGAGTTCCCCCGGTCATAGTAGTAAAATATGAAATACTAGGAAAAAAAGGAGGCACTTTATGATTGGGAGAAGGTTTGGTAACCTGTCATTTAAGCAGCCAGTTTCCTCTCAGACTGTTATTACAACATTTTGCACTCTAACAGTAACAATGATAGTCTTTCTAAGGGGCATTTGTCAGCCCTCCTCTCATGTAAAACAAATTATATCCTCAGGGAATTATTATTTTTGTGCCATCACTATGGGTTTTAATAACTCGATGGTTCCCTGCAGAAACGTGTGTCCTCACCTCTGTGAGTGCCGTGACAAAGGCGGCAGCGCTGAGTCAGCCCTGCTGGGGCTCACTCAGAGCACAGGGTGAGCACCACCAACTCCTGCTGAAGCATCAGGCA
This sequence comes from Geospiza fortis, assembly GCF_000277835.1. Taxonomy (NCBI): domain Eukaryota; kingdom Metazoa; phylum Chordata; class Aves; order Passeriformes; family Thraupidae; genus Geospiza; species Geospiza fortis. The sequence goes on from NW_005054333.1 coordinate 18,546, forward strand.
CTGCCACAGGAGTCCTTGAGGACAGCGTGAGGAGTGCCCTCAGAGATGACTGAGATGTTAAAGAAGAGCTGTTCTACTGCTGGGCTCACTGAATGCTGTAGGGTACAAGCCTCCCTCTGATTCAAGCCATGCAATAAACTCTGCCTGCTCCCTAACAGGAATTGTATGTCCAGTGATTAGGACAATGGCAAACTTAATGGCATATTTGATAGGCTATACTCATCTCTAAACTATTTTTTCCTATGACTCAGTGAAAGTAACACCAAAAAAAAAAACCAAAAAAAAAAACCCCTCATGCTCACCTTGAAAAGCACTGGGACAACCTGCCATCACAGAAAGCCTGTCTGTCATTGTATTCTTTGCTCCCTTGCTGCTTTATCACTTCCAAAGGGCAGTGTAGGGATGTATGTAACTTATTTTTCAGTAGCTGAAGTGATTAATTTAGTAATGAGAACCATGCACATTTTTATCTGATTGAGTCAAACTCACTTAACAGAATTTTTTCCATTTATTGTAAATCTTCTGCTAGATAATACTTTCATCTCAGTACCTTCATCATTGCTCTCTAAGTAAGCAGAATGTGTATGACTATACAAGTTTGGTTGTGGAGGGGTTTTTTTTGGAGGAGAAGGCATTCTGTAACAAAAAAACCTCCATGCTAATATTGTCAGACCAAAGCAGAGAGAGGTTCAGCTGATAATTGGGACCAAATATATTACCAAACATAGCTTGCTAGGAAGCTTCTAACCCAAATAAATATACTGACTGAGGACAGTGTGAACAGTGAAATATATGGATATGTTCACCCTGAGCCAGTACAATAATATCTTGTACTGTCAGAGGTATCATCCTACAGCAGCAGCAGAAAAACAAAGCCCTGATGACCAGTGATCATGAAATGTTATCACAATTCTTTCTGTGGGGATAATACCCTCTCAAAATGCATTCAAGCCAAATTTTCTCCTATGCAATTTAGCTGTGTTTTCCTTTCATCTAGCAGCATTTTGTAGTGAGAAACAGCACCTTCCCAATGCTTTCCTCTGTGGACTGTGCAGCAGTGCTGGACTGTATGCTGCCCCTCAGCTATCCCCCAGGCTGCAGGACTTCAAGGAGGATTTTCCACTGTTATTTCAGTGAAGTTATTCCCACATATGGTTTATAAAGCACTGTGAGGTCCTAAGGGAGGAAAGGTGCTATATAAATGCAAATTGTTGCTGTTGTTATGCATGAACCATGGCCAGGTTTTAAACTAGACTGACTATGAAAAATGTCATTTATTCTGACCTTTCCTGATGAGAACCACTGTGAATAGAAAATCTCTAAACTTTTCGGACATAAAGACAAACTCCACTTTAAATTCTCTGGGAGGTAATAGCAATACTCAAAGTGAGCAAATGAGTTAAGGGAATAAGAAAAGAATGCTCCCTGACTTAAGCAATACTGATAAGAAACCAGCCTTCAGGCCAAGGAATTTGGGCTCTAATTTTGACCCTGTACTAGACTCTAGGACAACTGGGAGGAAATCTGTTCACTGTTCTGTGCTTCTGTTTCTAACTCTCCTCCTCCCTCACCCACCATCTGTTTTGTCTATCCATATGGTACATGTCTATCTACATTGCAAATTATCTCTAAGCTCACTGTTTGTATAGTGCTTACCCAAAACCTCCTCCTCACAATTTCCAAGTGAACAAAGCCAGCTTAGTAGCTGCAACCCTGTCAGGTTCCTGGGCAAATGTATGTAATTGGATGGTACTAATGGGAAAAGTGGAAAGCAGGGCCATGGCACTCCAGTACACCACCTTCTTCCTCACAAGTAAATATTTAGATGCCTTACAGCACTATTTTGAGAAGAGTGAGCCAGCTCAGAGTTAATTAGCTGGGGCAGAGCATTGCATTAATATAGTTATAGTGCCTCAGGTGTAAGCTAGATTGTGCAGATCCAGACTGGGAATCACGGAGTGACTGCACTGGGCTTTGAAGAGTTATTCTCAGTACTCACTAAGGGAAAAAAATTATACAGAACAAAGAAACTGATGAAGAAGTTCAACATCTTCTTTCACTAATGATCTTGAAAGGGTCTTCCATCAGTCCTAAAAGCTGACAGCCTTTAACGTGCCCTCTCCACTAGATACTTACTGCTCTCCTATTCTATTATCCAGACACACATGGAGTAGCTTGTTGATCCATCTGCTGTTGGAGGAAGTTGAATATGTTTGTCAAGAGACACCAGAGTAATTGCACCACACCTGTTTGCCAACTATTACCTGACCTCTCTCCAGGACAGATCTTCTAACAGAAGTCACATCTTCAGCCAGATGTGGTAGCTGTAAACAACAAGGCAAAGTGCTGACAGTCACAGCTGGTAAGAAAAGCAGCAGAGATGTCTTTCATGCAGTTTTACTATTGACATTACATTTTCCTGTATTAATGCAGAATATACTACCATTTTCTTAATTGACATTTCATTTTAAAAAATGGTGATGACTGAGCAGTTAATGTCAGGAGCTAAGAAAATGGATTTCTGACCCTTTTTTAAAATATAGGAAGGTGCAAACTTCCTAAATTTTCTAAGGCCAGCTTCAGCCCAACCTAATTTCATGGGGAGTTACACGCACCATTGTAAAGCCAGCAAGACTATATAAAAGCAGATGTTGGTTCATTTTGGTCCAGGGTAAGAAAAGAGTTCCTATTCAACCAAGCAACCTATCTCACTGCATTGATCCAGCCTTTTCTGGACAACCCTTCCACAAGAAATTATGAAGTGTGAAATTAAGGGAAGACTCTAGAAACTTGTCACTCCATACTGGGCATTAATCTCTCTCATTCATAGATCTATTCTTGATATTGCCACAGACTGTCTCTCAGTGTCCCAGACTTGTGCAAAAATAGCAAGGAGACCAAACATATTGCAATCTAGTGAAACACCCATTTTAAAATTAGGCTAGGGGTTTGTCTGGGGGGATTTTGCTTGTTTGCTTGTTTCTTCCCCTAACAAAAAATTTCACCTCTTTGGGTACTCTGTAATTGCTACCTCACGTACAGTGGTGAGTACTCTCTGACTAAATCTAAGAATTATCTACAATGGAATCCTGTGTGGTAAAACTATTTTCATTGGAAACTCAGAGACATAAAGAAAAATACTATTAGAACATGCACATTATTCTAATCAGAAAACATATCTTTTTGCAAAGTAACATAGAAAAGATACTTATTCTGGTCTCCAACCCTAGAGATAGCCAACTACTCTGTCTAAAGTGGAAAGCAGTTGAGCTCCAGAACCTATCTGGAGAAACCACATCCACCTTTATATGATTACAAATTAAATGAAAACCTCATGTAATTAAAAGAAAAAAGGAGTTTTAATCAGAGAACTTTGAGATAAGGTTAGGCAAAACAGAGAATTTGGAGGAAATTTGCATTTCAGACTGCCAGGCCATCTGTAGGCTGGTAGATTTCAAAGTGAAGAATTTGTCTTCCTGTATGTGACATTAAAGGTGTATTAATCACAGCTTAGTGCCATCATGATTCTGAAGACATAAGCACAGTTTATATTGCCTTGAATGGGATGTGCAGAAGATATTGCCAGCAGTAAACCATTGAATACCTCCTGTTTCCCCTTCTACTTCCACAAAAGTATTATTTTTCTTTAGTTTTATGTTAGAAAAAAAGTTTTCATCTGGCCTAGGACAAAACTGCTTCTTATATTATTTCACAGAATATGTGTTCTTCATTTCCTTTACTGGCATGATACAGAAGATAAATGTGTATATTATTCAATGATAAATATATAACCAATGCTTCCATGTGCTGACTGCATACACCAAAAGCTAGAATTTAGCTAAACTTTCCCAATGGTTGTTAATTTAAAACACAGTTTTAGTTTGAGAATCGTTCTGAATTCTAAAGCCTAAGAGAAAGGATGGTATTTCTATACCTCCTTATTACATCAACTTTTATTAATCTAATTATTGCTACTTTTTTTTTTTTTGATTGGGTAGTTTGGGATCAAATGTTACTCTGTTGTATTGTTAGAGAGAATCCCAACAGCCAAAAGAAGGATTTACCTCTCCAGGCACACATGTGACCAGCTACTGAAACTCACCTGGTGCTTGGATACTGGGTAAGAATGACTCCTATGCCTGTGCCTTCAAGCTCCTGCCTTCTTTATTCACTCTCCTGTATCTTCCTCATCTTTCACATGTAATTGCTTAATTATTTTCACATACGCAGAACTTCCTCCATTTTTTATATAGCTGAAGCTTACCATGTGTGCCTCAAGCCAATGCCTGTCCTTTCAGCTAAGACAGATCCAGAAACAGTACTGCATGGAAATGGTTACTGCATGTGACCCACACAGAATCAGGGGCACACTGTGCCAGATTCTCTCCAAACAGCAGAAGATGGCCTCAGGTCTGAACTACATTAAGGGGTGACCAAACACCATGGCTTTAGACTTCTGAACACAGAGGAATTAAAATGACTTGCTGAAAAATTAAGGGCTAAGTCAGGTGCAGAATCAAGGATAAAAACAGATCTGCAGAACCCTAATCCTAATGTTTAAGGATGACCTATTTTCCATAGTGAAGAGGCTCATGACAAATAGGATTTGTACTTCTGTTATACAGGGTACAGCCTGTGCTGTTAGCCCTCCAATTATATGCTGCTTCACAATTCAGAAGGTGGGCAGGTTGAAAATATGTCGTTTCTTCCTTTATGAGAAGCATTCTGACATCCTATAAAAATATTCTTCAATCCATGCTATAAAGGTCATGGGAACATATGCTGCAAAAACATGTAGTTATTGAACATCTGAAACAACTGAGAAATGTGTTGGCATTTTCCTTCAACTGAGTATCTTTCCCTTTTTCACTCATGGTTAGTGAACAGTTTTTGGGAGTTGATGAAACCAATTGCATGAGCACTATGTAATTTCTCGAACCTGTTTGTAAAAGCCTATTTTATGACATAATGTAAATTACCTACATTTTACTCCCCTTTCTCTAAATAACCTTTTGAGTGCCATCCCCTTTACCATCCCACAATCTCTTCTACTAAAATGCATTTGCAGAGAATGAAGATTTTGCAGCCCAGAACACTGGGTCTTTTTGCTCCAGATCTGAGAAGATTTGTCATCTCTTTAAAATTGCTAGCAACAGCATCCATTCATGTGTTAAGAGAAAAACCATGGGTTTTTTCCTCTAGATATCATACTTTACAAGTTACTCCATACATCAGGTTGTGGAAGTACGTTAGTGTCCTTAGAAGATTTATGTGTTTGTGGCAAGAAGTGCAAAAAATATGTATTTGTATATTTTATTATTCCTGCTGCATAATCCTTGCTGAAAGATGCTGGCTGTTACCATGGTCTGTAACACTGTATATGACTGACACACCCCTAATGGCAAAGATTGATCACAGATATTCCACTGCGTGACCTAAGGATTTGCCTTACGTGTTTTATTTAGGGTGTGGAACACATGGAGCCACAGCTGGCGTTGCTGAAGCACCACAATACATTATGTTGCTTGACCTATAAAAGAATCCTTGCACAGAGGAAGTAAGGAAGAGCAAAAAGAGCTATGTGAATGCTTGCTGAAAATTATAATATTTAAGACATAAGGAACACAAGAAAGAAAGGAGCTGCAGTGAAGAATCAAGCTTCAATATCTGGTATATGAAATGGGTCAGGATGTTGATGTCAGTCCAATAGCTCCAACCCAAATGAAGGAGGTATCAGTGTTTGTATTTTCAAAATCTTCTCCTTCCCCCAAGATTTTTGGTTGGGTTTTTTGAGCCAGAAGTCAAAGGTCCTTTCATAGTACACAGTTTGTATTTCATAGCCGGAAGAGTTCTGCCTCCTAACCTAGATCACTCTTGGCTAAATCACCCCCTCATTTGTACTTGTCCATTTTATCTTTAAGCAGGATGAGCCAGTCTATGCCATACTAATAATAAGTTTTGGGATGGCAGCATAATTCATACAATGTCTTATTTTACTGATTTGGGCAAATCTTCTGGCTTCCTTCGTTTTTTTTTGAGATGAGTTCTTATCAGGCAGAAGAAATAACCAGAGGAGGAGTTGAGATCTATATGTATTCCTTGTCATCACTTTACATCTGCTGCAGAATTAGCCAAAATAGTTTAAGTACCACATAATAGTTTAAGTGCCTTATTGTCACAGACTACCTTCCCTCACACTAAATTTGACATCTGAATCTATGTAGCTATATCATGGCACAAAGGCATTACTATCTAAAAAACATCCCAGAAATTAATTTCATTGCATTCATGTTCATAAACACCAGCAGAAGCAGGTGGCTTTGTTTTAAATCACTGTTTTTATTTGCACTCAGCTAACAAACAAAAAATATATTTCAAAAATTCATTTTATGTGGTATTAAAATTATTCATAAATGAAAATAATGAAGAATGTTTTCATGTAAAGAGGAGTGCAAGTGTATGTGGTCTAATACACAGTAACGATTTCTACTGCTTATTTGGAAGTCAACAAGTGTGTCCACGAATCTATCAAAACCAGAGTTTATGGAGGAAGTTCTGTGTCTGGGCTAGATCTCTCACAGCAAATTAGGGCAGAACTGCAGGATGCACTGAAGAATAAAGCAACACTGCACAGCAAGAGCAGTCATGGAAAGCTCTTTTCCAGAATATCTAAAGGGAAACTTCCTTGTAGACATGCACCTTTGTCATAGTCCAGCTTCACAAAGTCAACAATAAAACCATCTAAGAGTTGTTTAGCCAAAAAATATTTTTCAGATAATAAAAATCTTATTTGTGAATCACTTCAAATATTTTCTTTTACTTGTATTTTATAACTATGACTTTACATTATTTTTTATATAATCTACTTGTTATATACCCTAAAGTCCAGGACCCAGTTTTTCTCCCACAGGGCTCAAAGTGCACCTGACAGGGCCACAATCTGATATTATAAACTATGACTATAACACTGTGCAAGATCAAGTGCTGTCACTTGCTGAGCATCCTTATCTCCTTAGAGATGAAACTGGTCCACGGGTTTATCCAGAGAATCACACTGTGAGGTACAGAAACACTGTTATGCATCTTATCCAAGTGTT
>NW_005054333.1:25691-25960 GCF_000277835.1 Geospiza fortis
AAGGCAGCTGCACAGTTCTGTTGCTTTCACATGGGAATGAGCTGGAGACAATCTATAGGGCAGCATTAGGAATGCAGGAACTGTTACCTCCAGAGCAGGAAAGTGTGATTTCAGGTGTACGCAGAGCAAGAAATGTGACTGAAAGTCCCCTTGCCTCCTGATGAAGACTGCTCCTGATCATCAGTGAGAGAACTTGTCAGCATAAATTTATAAAAACCTTTGTAAACATTTAGAAGTTAATATTCTTAGGTCACCTTTAGTGGGGTGGG
>NW_005054333.1:25970-39568 GCF_000277835.1 Geospiza fortis
GATGGGAGGAAAAGGAGAACCAAACCAAACAACCAAACCCAGGCTGCCTAACTTGGTTTTAAAACACAGTTTCTTTTGCTACATTTAAACAGAAAAGATCCAAATTTCATTTTTGACAAGTGTCTTACTTGACATTTTATATCACTCATGTCTGTCACATTGTATTTTCTAATGCAAAGTGACATGGGCAGCGCTAAGTCAGAGTCACCTGTCACACTGTTGTGTCTGCAAGAATTTCTATGAGCTAAATTTGCTTAATTTCAGAGGTGAAGTAAGGGTGCCTTGCAATGAACTTTTCCTTTTCTTTCCAGAAAGCAGATGATATAGTGGAGAACAGCTTTCTGATCCCCTGCAGTTTTATTCCCTGGCATAGGAAATTAATTATTCCTATAAATGGCAAAGGGGATACTGGCTCTTCTCGTCATTTAATAGTTTTGGTTTTAGTGAATGTTGTAATCATTAATAATCTACTTGATTAAGATTAAACTAAACTATGCCAAATGTTAAAACAAAATGTTAAAAAGCCAACAGCTGAAATGGGACTGGGGCAGTATAAATTTCCTTCAAGTACCGAAGAGAGGCAGTCACAGAGAGGATGTAAGCGCTCTCTCCCAAAGGAAGGAAAATGACAGAGCAAAAAGTAACATGCAGAACCTGGGGTATTAGATAAAGTTATTTACTGCGAGAGCAGTTAAACATTGGAAGAGGTTTTCAGAGAAGTGGTGGGATCTCCTTTGCTGGAGGTATTAAAGACTTGGCTGGACAGGGCCCTGTTTAACCCAGTCCAATGGCTTGCTTTCAGCTAGAGCTTGTACCAGATGATCTCCAGAGAGCCTTTCCAACCTAAAGGTTTTCCACCACTCCAAGATTCTGAACAATTATTTCTGAGGGAAAATATTGTTTAAAAGCAAACAAAAAAATCACTGCATGCTACTAGCTTCATGTGTTATTTTTTTCAAATATAGCACAGCAGAGTATTCTAGCATGTCTCAGACACTTTTAAAAATAAAGATGAAGCTCAAAAGTCACACTTTTTTGTGAGCTGAGGCAAAAACTAGCATTCACTAACTATCTGTATGGCACTTTATACATTGCTGTTAAATGTGTGTAGCCATGGGCACCGTAACGAAACATTTTGTAAACCCTCCAAGGCACTTAATGCACTTGGTAAGAGCACAACTATTTTTTGCACAAATACCTTGCACATTAGCTCTTAACCTTATCTACAAACAAAACCTAGTAATGAACCAAAACCCAAAGGACTACTTAAAAATATAGCAGAGAAAAGAGAAAGAGATCAAAGCTTGTGTTTAATTAATCCAGCCTTTCCTGATGCTTTCTGATCTGCTTACTGACACTTAGCTAAAAGCCAAAACACTTGGTATTCAGTTGTAGACCCACATAATGGGAAGCTTAAAAATATTTCTTTGTCATAAAAAAATAATTAATTAATTAGTAGAAACCAGGGACATCAGATGAGATTGCGGCAATTAACCTGATTAAGATTTTCTGAAAAGGAAATTTTTAGATAGAATGGGACCAGTTTACTGACAGGGCTGTCAACAAACTTGACCTGTTTTGTATACCAGAGTAAATGGATTTTTTTTTAGTAACTAATCTATTTCCCCAAAGTGCTTATTCAGTTCACATTGTTGATAGAAATGCTTATAAACTAGCAAATGCTCCCAGTTAAGTTTAAAAAAAAATAGAAAATACATCTATCCATTTCTATCCCCTTCCTCTTGCCCTTGTACTTTCTGTGAAATCCTGCAATTCAGTTTTCTGAATAACTATTTCTTGAGAGATGAAATGAAATTCTCTTTTTCCAGCTGCCCATATCATATCAGGTATCTTAATCAAGACACTCATATTTACCACAGGGATGCCCTAATTACCAGACCATTAGAACAGTCTATCCCAGGACATCCATTCTCTCCTGTTGTGTTACACTTAATATCATATGCAAATGCGATAGCAATGCTCATGTCTCCACTGAAAGATTATACTACCCACCATCCCCATCCTCCCTGATACTGCTGGTACTCAATTATTTATGTCCCAAAGAAGTTTCAGAATCAATCCCAAGTGACCCACATAACCAGTTCTTTCTCTCTTTTCTGAATATCTCATTTATTTCTGCATGTGTTTCAAAAGCAAGACCATCTAAATGCAGAGCAGAGCAGAAGACTCAGAAAAGGGGCCATAAGATAATTTTATTTCTGAACAGACCAGTTCAAGATCTGCATATTTTTGTGTTGACCAAATTTACATCAAATGATCTGCTGCTGTTTTAACTTTGTTTTTGGTGGAAACCTGGTATTTGCTAGCTCCTAACCTGTGAGAAAGACCCCAAGCAGACTATAGATAAATACCTAGTTGTGTTCCCCCTGAGTCAAAGTCCCACCTGGCTGTTTTGGAGTTCAAGGACCTTTCTTAAGGAAACACCAGATCAGAAAACCATATCTATTTGGTTTCAGGTTTTAGGAAAACTCTTCTGTTTTCCAAAAAAGAAATCAAAATTTGGAAAAGTCAGGGGCATCCCTTGCTGGAATGGCATGTATGTCTGCACCAGACCCACAAGACAGAACAATCTCAGGTAAAAAGAAGTTTTCTTGGAGTAATCAGTAGTTCCTAAAAAGCAGAATTGTTTGACTTCAACAACCTTGGTTCAAACAATTTTTACATTTTTTTATTTACAATTACATTATTTACAATTTCTTACATTTCATTTTAAAGGTATTGAAAAAGTTACAATCATAGGATCCAAGCCTGCTCATGAAATCTAGCAGGTTTTCCATAGGTTCTCCAGGAGATTTTTTCATCATTCTTCTCAAACACTTATTTTACTTTCACGAAAAAGAAGAGTATACCCTTTTTGCTTGTTATATGTCTTCAGGTAGGATGTATGTATCTTTCATTCCTTTAATATTCTTTTAGGTTCCTCTCCTTCACTCTTACCCATCTAATTCAACAGAGTCTCATTACTGAATGATTTTATCTCTTTTTTTTTAACATATATTTTTGTGGTTATCTTAAAGATAATTCTCTGAAAAAAACAACAAGATTTCTTGTTATTTTATTTCTATGTAAGCAAACACACACCACTTAAAGTTAGGGCGGAATTGGTAGGGATTTTTGTGGGGGGTGAGGTGATTCAGCCCTAACTCTCAAGAAGTAAACAAGAATCCCATTCAGGATGTTGGATTAGTCATTGGCTATTTCCCTGACTATAAGTCTTTCTTTGAACAATTGCACTACAAAATTAACAGGCTGAATAACCATGCTGTTGAATTAATTAACATGTTACATTTATTAAACATATTGTTACAAATGTGTATAAATAGAGCAATTCAAGTGTTCAAGGAGGATTTAAAGGAAAGGAAATTTCAATTAGTTCCTGAAGTTACAGGAGAAAAATGGAGCTATTTCCATACCAGAGTCACATTTTCCTTTCTATAAGATGAACAGACACATAACATAATTTAAAGAACAGCTGAGATTTAAGGACACCACAGGAAATTTCTTCAATAGTTTTGCAAAGATACTATGATGAAAAAATCAAGTGCACTTTCAGCAAATTTCCAGATGACACCAAGTTGAGTGGTGCAGTTGGAACACCTGAAGGTTGGGAAGCCATCCAGAGGTACCTGGACAAGATCAAGAGGTGGGCTCATAGGAATCTCATGCAGTTTAACAAGACCAAATCCAAGTGCTGCACCCGAGTCAGAACAACTCATGGTATCAGCACAGGCTGGGGGATGAACAGATCAAAAGCAGCCCTGGAGAGAAGGATTTGGGGGTGCTGGTGAGTGAGAGGCAGGATATGACCCAGCACTCACAGCCCAGAAAGGCAAACTTGTCCTGGGCTCCATCAAAAGGAGTGTGGCCAGCAGGGCAAGGAGGGATTCTGCCCCTCTGCTCTGCTCTGGTGACACCTCACCTGCAGTGCTGCATCCAACTCTGGTGTCCCCAGCACAGGAAGGACAGGAACCTGTTGGAGCAAGTCCAGAGGAGGGCCACCAAAAATGCTTAGAGGACTGGAGGACCTCTTCTACAAGGGAATTCTTGAGAGAATTGGGATTGTTCAGCCTGGAGAAGAGAATGCTCCAGGGTGGCCTGATTGCAGCCTTCCAATACCTAAAGGAAGCCCACAAGAAAGATGGAAAGTTTTTACAAGGACCTGTAGCAACAGGAAAATAGGGAGTGATTTCAAACTGAAAGGGGGTAGGTTTAGATTTGATATTTGGAAGAAATTCTTTACTGTGAAGGTGGTGAGGCAATTGAACAGGTTGCCCAGAGAAGTTGTGGATGCATAATGCCTGGAAATGTTTAAGGACAGTCCTGTTTAAGGACATGCCTCAAACCCATGGAAACCCAGGAAAGTTGTAAACCAGATTCCTGTGGCAGTATTACAGATTTCTCATTATGAAAATACCAAAACACCATAGCTTGTTTTAAACTTGCACAATAGAAACACATTATGGGTCCTTCCACAGAGATTACTGTATGTGATTTGTTAGTGTAATGACCTTTAAATTTTATTCAGATAAAGGTAAACCAGAACAGCACCTAAGCTCTCCAAACCTTTAAATTCTCCAGTGAAATTATGGTTCTATGCCACTCAACAAAAGCATTTGCATTAATCAGTCCTAGGCATCACTTTTAATCAATTAATATCATAGGCTTTTTATGATTCAATGGAGACAGGAAAGGTCCTACGAGGGGAGAAACCCACAACATCTAAAATGAACTCGCAATTTGAATTGCCCTTTTGTACAATGCTGTGATCACCCTTTTTTCCAGATGCAGAGAGCACAAAGAAAGAGCAGTGAAGTATCTGTCCCGGATGTTATTTTCCAGCAGTGACACCGGCTTCCCATCCCAGTCCTAAATCAGGCCTTACCAGTCTAGCAGATCCAGATTTGCTTCAATTTGTCATATGGTCATTTAGGCCTCTGCTGCATGCCCTTCACTTCTTACTGCTGTCAGAAAGATGTACAGAACTTTTTACAGCCCTGAAAAATATAGGAATGCCATTAAAATGGACATAACATTACTAGAATAGCAGAAGGGGAAAATGAACTCTTACTGTTTAATCAGCCCACTTAACAGTTTGGATTTGTTTTATTATTCTAATTTTACCACTCTAATTTTACGAACATTTACTCTAACCATCATCTAGTTCAGATTCCTCCTCAAGTCGCAATTCATGACTGTTTGCTTAATACTTGAGGGATTAAGCCAGTGAAATTTAAACAATTTACCACAGGTCTTAAAAAGTTTTTCAGTTTTACTAGCAGCTTATTCACTTGATAGATCAGCCTGCTCCTAAAGCTTGTCTCTGGTCCTGCCACATTATCACAATGGGCAAGTGGATTTATCTAAAAGAGATCTTATGGAATTCAAGTCTCTGGCTGCAGCCTTTGCAGGCTCAAGCTTGAAGGTGTGCTACAATTTCAGCTGTGATTTCCAGGTTGTGAAAGATCCTCTGTCACAGAGGACAGGAGTGGAGCACTTGGCTTGAAACATGAGAGAATGAAATGGTAAGCTGAGGCTATGCAAACTGAAGAGAAGTTCGGACATCCTTCTTTGAAGTTCCCCTAATCTGTTGGAGAGTTGAGCTGGAAAAAAGGATGATGGAGCAGAGTGTAGAAGGCTGTGACACACAGACCACGCCACTTGGGCCAAACTGCAAGTATATTGACACCCATGAAGTGGAAGCAAAAAAATAATACTGATAATAGTGTCTTTGTGCACACTATGCTTCAATAGAGGTAGCAATGTGAAATACAAATAAGCTGAGAACCAGAAATTCTGCATGATCACATATGACTCACTTACCAGAGCTTGGCTATCTGAAGGTAAATAGAAGTCAATCAGGTTAACTCCTACCCTGCATTCCCCGAAGTTGTCAGTCATATAAACAGACAGAATGCAAATGTGTTAAGCTGATGTGAACTGAAATGAAAAAAAGCCAATAATGACACCAGAATATTTCGAACAAAACCTCAGACTTGCGTTCATTTGACTTTTTCATTTTTCTGCATTTAAAATTTATGTTTTGCTTCATGTTATGGGAAATGTAATAAAAGCAGTTAACAACATGATGTTAAGTTTCATTTGTGAACTGTTTGAGAAAAATCAGAATCTGCCCAGCCCATTAGAGAAGTGAAAATTGTACAGGCAGAATTCCAGCACTTTTGAATAATTGAATCTAGATTTGTTCATTAGAATAACCTTCAGGGAACTATAATGCAGATCCATGACATCAGCAGCTTTAATAGGAACAAAAATGTGAATTTGTCCAGAAGAGCACCATAAGGCTGATCAGGGGGCTGGAGCAACTCTCCTATGAAGACAGATGGAGAGAATTGGGATTGTTCAGCCTGCAGAAGAGATGGCTCCAGGGAGACCTTGGAGCACTTTCCAGTGCCTAAAGGGGGCTTACAAGAGAGCTGGGGAGGGACCTTTTACAAGGACATGCAGTAACAGGCCAAGGGATGATGGCTTCAAGCTGAAAGTGAGTAGGTTTAGATTAGATATTAGGAAGAAATTCTTTATCATGAGGGTGGTGAGGCACTGGAACAAGTTGCCCAGAGAAGTTGTGGATGCATGATACCTGGAAGTGTTTAAGGACAGGTTGGATGGGGCTTTGAGCAATGTGTTCTAGTGGAAGGTGTCTTTGCCCATGGCAGGATGGTTGGAACTGAATGATCTTTAAGGTACCTCCAAGCCAAACCACTCTAGGATTCCATGGTGGCAGATATTCTCAAAAATTTTCAACACTAAATTTCATTTTGCCTACATACTGGTATACACTATACATATCCCCTTACACAGAAAGTTATTAACTTTGTCTCATGCCGCATGTCAGCAGGAGAAAGTGACAAATATAAATATATATAAATGTTTTTTCAGGTATGAGGGCAGCAGCTGGGGTGTAAGTCTCCTCTGCCATCTCCCATTACAGGGTTCTCAAGAGGCAGTGACTGTGGCAGTTTCAGTCTCAGTCATCCACTGATTTCTCCTCTGCCTGAGCCTATCTTCACTTTTCCCCGAATCCTATGGCCTGTCAGAAATCTCTATTTTCTAGGCCTGTATATCTGCAACAGACTTCTAATATCTTGTTCTCAGCTTCTAAGGCTCACCTTACTTCAGTTGATTCTAAAAATTTGGCACTAAATTGGATGGAAAAAAAGTTTCCAAGTGGAAGTATAGGGATCTCTTACTGTATTACACCTTAGCCTAATGACTGTATATCTTAATCCTCCTCTATCTTGACTTCTTCCTGGATGAAGTCAGACCCCTTTGAAAGGGATAGTAACATTTCCTTTAATGTGGGAGCAGGGTGGCAGTGGAAGAGCAAAACTGGTATCACATCTCCCAGACCCTCTCTTGCTTTTCTAGTCCATCAGTAGGGTGGAAAGAAACATGAGAAATGGCTGTGGGAATGCTTTCTGTGGATAGCTGAAACAGACCTGTGAAATAACAAAATACCATCCTACTTTTGTAAGCAAGTGATGCTACATGTACAGATAAATTAGGTATTTTACTAAATTTAGCGGTACATGCAATATTCCCCAACTACAAAACTGCCTGAGTTTCTACAGTTTGAAACTATTGCATAATAGACATAACAGGGCAATCAAAATGCAAACAGTTTTTACTGGTTACAGCTTTCCATTATTTATATCTTCATGTCCCTTTTGGGAAATGCCATCCCAAAATTAAACTTAATTTTAGTCTCCAAAATTAGGCAAGTCCTATGACTCAGTGGAGGAGAGAATGTTACACATGCATGCTTCTAAATGGAGCGGGCAGTTTAGTCTATTAGAATTCATTAGAGACTGAGTCATAATTGTGAAACTGAATTTACTTAGGACAATAACCTTCAAGAGAAAATAAGCATGACAGTGAGCCAGTTCTCATTTCAACAAGAAGTCAGGCAGCCTTCAAGCTTCCTTAAGTGCGCTAATCCCTTCAAGTTCCTGCCTGGCAGGATTTAGGCTGCCTCCTCTTCTTTCATATATAAGAACTTTACCACATATGGCACCTGCAAAAAATGTCACATGAAACTGGCATTTGGCTGCCTGGAGTGTTTAGTCTGTGTAACATCATTATCAAGACACTAAGAATTCATTCCCAGTCTAGTTAAGGAGTAAAATTAGAAAGGGACCACATACAAAAATAACATGAATAAGTGGAAACAGCTGAAATAATTCCCTCTGCACACAGCAAATAAAGTCTAATAATAATTTATTAAAACAAAATGTTAAATGTCAGCTGAAGATCCAAGGTTAAATATTGGAAGCAGTATTCCAAGAATGAGAAGGCTTGAGTACATCACACTTGATCACAATTATTGACTGCTGCTGACTTAAAAATCAGTGCTTAAAGAATCAACTCATTGTCTGTCAACAGCTTTTCAGTTTGGCAGGAGAGAGCCGCACCCCACTATGGAAGGGTTTATTTCAGTACTTAATTCTCCCAGGTTGAGTACAGCAAATTCTTCAGAGTCAGATTCTTTCTCCATTCTGACTTTGGAAAATACTTGGTAAAAGGATAACTTTAACAGTAAAGAATTTCCATCTATTTGGCCTGGTATGGTGTCACAGAAGCAACACTGGTGAAGACAGTTTAGCTCAGTTACAAACTTTGACAGTGATTGCAGAACAGCAAGCCCTCGCTTTTCATTCATTCCTGGTTGAGTGGCTGCGCAGTGTGTGATATTCATGTACACTCAGGTGGCTCTGAATTTAATTTTGTCCCTAAAGTACATCATTTACAATTAATACTGATGCTTCACAATTCATTTAAGCATACAGCAGTCTTCTGTTTTCCACAGTGGCAGTTGCGTTCCAACTCAATTGGGACACTCCCTAAATCTATCCTCTAATAGCTTGCTTAATTTTATTTTTGTATTCCACAGTCCTTGATAACAGCAAGCTAATTTCTGTAACTCCGTTTGATGAAAATATGCTGATGGAACTCATATTTCACTTCATTGACTGTAATGAGCTATTTCATCAAACTGTCCATGTGACACTATTATAGAGAAAATGATAAATTTACTAATTTATTCACTAGAAATTTCATTGGAAATTTTAAAAGGAAAAGAAAAGAGCCATGAAGTGAGTTACATTAGACTTCCACCAAATGATATGTCAGGGTCTACATGAACAAAAGCACTGACTACTGCTACACTTAATGAGGTGTAAACATTAAGTATGTGTTGATTAATCAGTAGGTTGCTTGAAACTAAGAACAAACCACAATACAGGTTTTCCCTTGTAAATATTTACAATCTTTACCTTTTCATCACATGGGGTGCTGCTACCATTAGAAATCAGAGTTTCATTCCTACACCTCCTCCCTGACGGTGAGACCTCTTACCATGTTAGGCACACGGATTTGGATGAATTCAGCAGCTGACAACCAAGCTGTCATAGCAAAGAAGTAATTCCTCCAAAGATAATTTTTACAAAGATTATTTGCATTTGCCTCTTTTAAAGAGGAGGAACTTGCAACTAAAACGTTGTGTGGGATGAAGCACTACTTTGGAAGAACATCAGGAAGTATGTAATTATATGAGACGATTCATCTCATGCTAATATTAGGCCTGGAAATAGAGACAAGTATCACACGGCCTGCCTGGCTTATTTTAATTAGATGTCCTCCA
The DNA here is from genome assembly GCF_000277835.1 of Geospiza fortis. Classification (NCBI taxonomy): domain Eukaryota; kingdom Metazoa; phylum Chordata; class Aves; order Passeriformes; family Thraupidae; genus Geospiza; species Geospiza fortis. The sequence goes on from NW_005054333.1 coordinate 35,650, forward strand.
CCTGCTATTACAGTTCTGATCCACATCTTTGATTGCTCTGCCACAGACCATCCAGAAACCTAGGAACTAGCCTGGAGAGCATGCCACTGGAAATGCACAAAATCAGCCAGGACAATTATTCATAATTTTCCTTGCATCACATTTTGTACCTATTCAGTGGCTTTCTTCATCTGTACTCAAACCTGCAGCACACTCCTCCTGCAATACTAACTTCCTACACTTGTTCATTGTGGAAAAGGATTTTGTAGGAGGTTAAAAAATAATTTTAAAGCCCACACAATTTTAATCATCTTCAAGAAACTATAAAAGCAATAATAAGGCTCAAAAGAAAACAATATTTCATATAATGGTTAATTAATTATTTTTCTGGTCCATATAGTTTAAAGGAAACCATTTTACACAGGGAAGTGTACTAGGGGTCTTTTTGTTTGCTTGGTTTGGGGTTTTAAACCCACTTGACTGTCACTTTCAGAAACTGTTTTCTTTGCTAGTATAAGCTAGTCTTTGCTTGATGGAGATTAAGTCTCTCCATTTTTAGTCTGGAAGACTAAAATCCAAAACAGATGATTGCATGAAGAGCCCAAGCAACTATCTGTAAGACATATCTTGTGTTCACTTAAAGATATGCCATTCAGCATAAATAGAAAACTACCATGGGGAGACAGCAAGAAGGCTTGTCTTTTCCCTCAGAACCTGAACATTTTGATACAGCCCACTTCCTACTCAAAGCTGAAGATAGCCACCTGAAGGCAGTGACTGAGGAGCAATCACCTTGCTGCTGCACAAGGGATGTCTTTTTAGGGTACATTACAAGAAAAAACTGCTCAGTTCACATGCTTTAAATCAAACTACAAACAAAGAAAGCAATGATTTAATATTGGTGTGATTAGCTGGTAGTCGGTAAACTACACATTCAGGATCAGTACCACAACACATAAACCACAATATTAGAATGAAATGTTAATTAATACCTATAAATTTCTAAGCACACTGTAACTAATCCCAAGAGTTACAGCATCCCCCACATCCACAGTTGTATACCCACCACTCTCTCACAAGGCTCAAGGGCAATAAGCCCTTACCATTCTCTTCTGGGGGTACAGTTTCCCCTACTTGCACTCCCATCTTGCTGGAAATGTGGGTGCTCTTGCTTTGTTGGTATCCCTCTACAATCCCTATGTGGCTGAGACATCACACCACAAGTTAGCACACACAGATCCTTATTTTTTTGCTCCCAGTCCTCTGACCTCTGTGGCTGAATCACTGCAATGTGAAGGATGCTCTGTTAGGTCTAGACAGAAATTGTCATGCCAGAGGATGACTTTTGGAAGTATCAAAATAGGTTTTGACTGCTGCTTTCTTCCCACTTCCCTCCCCCATCCTGTCACAAATTTACATGGTGCTTTCATACTTCAAGTTGACTCATTCATTTATTTAAAAAAAATTCTTGGTTAGATGGAGGGCCATGTGGGTACCCTAATGAGGTTATACCAACTGGTCTAAATAGGGAAAAAAAACAGTGAAGAAGCTCTTCTGGAGAGCTGATTAGTTTCAATACATTTCTACCCTTATCCATTTGAATAGCAGCTCACACTTCATCAAGGCAGCGTTTGGGGCAGACTCATGGCAGGGGTTAGCAGACCAAGAACATGGTGCATTATACTGCTACCAGACTCCTGCTGGATTGCACTCTCCCTGCCTGGATCAGGCACTGGGAAAGCACCATTTAACCTCCTGCTCTGGCTTCAGCTTAAATTAGTCCTCAAATTGTCACAACATTTAGTCGCATGAGGGATCAGCACCTTGTTCTGCTAAGGTACCCAGTCCTTAGGAACATAACCTCCATTGAAGGTACCTTAGAAGTTCAAACTTGGCTTTAAAACTAGGCAAGCACTGAGGAACGGAAGCTGCTCTCTTTTTATGAGAGCAGGTTCACCATGCTATAATTAAGATATATAGTTATGTAAGTCCTGAGTGCATCAAGTAGCAAGAGAGTCTTCCTAAGAGATTTGTGTGTAATAGGCCAATTAGTCCCTAGATCCCTATCCTGGATTTTGAAAACAGTAAGATCCCAGAAAGACTGATTTTTTTTGCTACTAGTAATATGTACCACATACCCATCTTCATGCATGCTCAACAGTAACCACTATGCTGATCATACTTGTTCAGTATCTGTCTGAGGAGAAAAGTTCTCTTTCAGCAGGCTTTTCATAAGACAAAATTAGATTAATTTAACTGTCCCTGCTAAATCTGCAGTCTCCAGAATTCCACTGTATGGTTAATTTACTTGTCTTTGTTCCAGACCTATTGTGCTGGTTTTTGTATTCCATGGATTGATGTAGCAACCATCTATAAACATGAGTATAGTCCTGGCATAATAGGAAAAACATGCAAACAAACAAACAAACAAACAGTTTCTTCTGACATGCAAAGGAATACCTTTATCTCAGGCCAGATAGTTTTTATGCAGAGCATGGAGGTAACTAGGAGAAGCAAGGGGCCTCTGAAAGTCACTTTTGTTCTCTATGATATATCAGGGAAGCAGAAGACACAAAATAAAGGAGATATTAAAGATAGTTTGGTCCTCTTAGCCAAAGAGTTGAGTCTGGAGGCTGTTATTATAGGAGTTTAGGCTGCTGCTTGAAGGGGTTTTCCTAGTGGAGTAGCAGTCTGTTAACAGTAAACAGAATGGGAACACAGCAGAAATATCATAAGCCTCCCAGTTCAATGCAATCAATATTAAATATTTAATCAAGTCTATTAAAATGGATAGCAATGCAAGTCTTCAAGGAAAACAAGTAAAAAAGTAATTTAACAGAAAAGACATATAAAATAGTTTTCTGATTCTGTAAGCAGAGTAACCAAGCATCAGAGACTACAGATTAGACAAGTCTTTTCCTTTCCTTGGTCTCCTTACACATGTTCCAACACATATTCAACTTTACAGCAAGACAGGTAGCACCCATCTATGTGAATATGGAATAACCCATTTGCAACACTCTCAGACCATGCTCTCCCCACAATTCCTCAAGCATCAACCATGTACATCATCCCAATGCCTCTAATTTATGTCCTGTTTCTTAACAGCAGTGAGGAGAGTGATTCCAGAATCACTTTGCAGTGCAATGGAGTATTAATGTGAATAAAAACTGATCAAAGAAAGCTCACATTAAAAAGTCAACCACCCAGCTGTCAGTCAAACATATAAAACACACATGCTTTTAATGGTGGTAAGTGTAAGATCCTTGAAATGAAGGGCTATTCAAGTAGCTCTATATAAGTAGAGGCATACAGAAATAAAAAATTATTAACAAATCTCAGAATGAAGACTGCATAGAAATTTTGACATGTCACGCTTTTGGCAGTGGAACTGAAACAGCCATTCCTTGACTGAAGTGCCCTTATACCATGAATACCATACTCAATAAATACAAAGTTAACTTAGCAAAGGAGACCAGTCAGAACAGAATGATGTTTGACAATCACCAGGGTGAACTTTCAACCACAGGGAAATTGCCAGCAATCAATTCTAACACTAAAATATCTTGTTTCACAACAATTAGAACACAATTTACATAGCATAGAAATTATTTCAAGTTACAAGTCATCATAAAACACATTCTTTCTATGAGGTGGTAAATTCTACCAACTAAGGTCTACTAGGCCTATATGCTGACCCTTGGTCAGCAGGCCTGGGACTAAAACACTCCTTTTCACAGATTCAATTGCACTCTACTTTTGAGCTGGCACAAACCATATGTTGGACAGCTCAGACAAAGTCTGTAAGCCCAACCAAACAGGCTTTTTCATTGGCTCAGAAGAAACTCTTGTTGACATGGCTGTTCATGTGGCAGCATAACTTCTTTTGGTCCTGTTTGCATAGGCAAGAGCAAAACACTGGTCATGGTACTTGGAAGCC
>NW_005054333.1:39578-60608 GCF_000277835.1 Geospiza fortis
CAGGTTTTCTTTCAGAAGACAGAAAGAAATTTTTAAACACTGTTTTGGACATCTAATCTGAGTCATATTACACACTTGAACAACTTTGAGGGCTCAGAAAGAATAAAAATTAACGGCATTTAATAAAAGCAAAATTTCTCTGGCAATTTCTATCTTGCTAACCTTAAAATACCAAACTGGATTTAGGGGGCACTTTATTGGTACAGAAGGCAATTTCTTGCGCTCTAACACTGTTTGGTGATGGACATTTAACAACCTGGCTGATCAAGTGTATTAATGAGGCACTAAAATGTTTTAAGGCATAAAGTAGGTATTAAAATTTGTTTGATACATTGTATGCATTTAAAGGCAACTAATTTAAAAGTTTCAGGTCTTCTTGATGGGCATATAAAAAGGTTTGTTATCCTGAGATTTTTCTCATTATTCGCTTTTGGAGTTCATTTACCCTTGATTCACTTATTAACTCCAGCAGGCTTTACTGCTCTCAGATAAGGAAAAAACCACCATTTCATATACTTTGGCACAGTTATGGTAGATTAGGAAAGAAAAAGACAGGAAACAGAAGAACAATCCATAACCCAAAAATGACAATAAACTTCACCTATATTGCTCATTTCTCCTCTAATTTATCTATCCTGTAACAATGATATAGCTGAGGGCTGAATTCAGAAGGCTTCAGAAGAGAGAGACACTGCTCTTTTCAGGGGCAAGGTGAACTGGCCCTAACTATTGCAGGGATAATTATGCTTCACTAGCTAGTGAAGAGTTTTCAATGAACCTGTTCATTAATTGAAATTCAGGGAGATTTTTTTTTTTTTTTTTTTGCAGTGCAAACCAGCAAGAGTTTTGCTTTATTTCCTGTACAAACAAGCAGAAGGTATGAATCTGAATTAACTGCTCTTCAGGAAGAAAGGAAAGAACTAAGCAAGGCTCTGAATAGTTATCAGCTAGGGAAAAGCTGTAAGGAATAGCAAGCAACAAAATTGCCTGAATTACAATTGGTTGCCTTACCTACTCCGAGAGAAATATCACAAAAATTTAGGGAGGTTTTCAGTACTGTATCCTTAAAGTCTAGATGCTTAAACTCACTAACAGCATCATAAACTTTTTTTTTTTAGATCTAAGGAGATCCACTTCAAGGCACCTATAGGTTTTTTGGCCTACTATCATAAGCATTTTGTTTGAAAAACTGCTTGTAAATCTAGCTAGAAGCCATTGTAAATTCTAAGCCTATTTTTCCTTATGGTCAGATTTGAGTTATTTCCCTTCATACCAAGGCCAGCACTTACCATTCTTTTCCTTTTTTTTTCTTTTTTTCCTCCCTCTCCTCTGTGGTGTATCTGGACTCAGAAGCTTTGTCTCCACCTCTTGTTTGTTTTACTGAACAAGAGCACAAGGTTCTCCAAAATCATTACCTCAGCAAGAGCTTTCCACAAACAATGTAAGTGCATCAACGTGGTTTTACAGCTGAAGCAAATAGCCCTGCTGAGAAACAACACCTCTTATCCCAGGGATTCAGTTAACACACCCATGCTGCCCCAGACCGGCTAATATCATTGGACACTGCTTTTGGGGTCAGGGCCACTCTTGGTGATGGACCCTTTTGTTCTGGATGTTTCTGGGATCTGCCAACAAGTCCCTACTTTTCTTTTGGATGATGTAATTTCCGTAGAGCTTGCCAAAAGTCTCATTTGGCTAACCAATCTATCAGGAAAAGCAATACATCTCTGTGAAACTGTATAAAGGACAGAACGGAAGCAGATATTAAGCACAGATAAGCCAAGGTGTCTTTTACCACTTGAGGTACTGATGATTGAACTGTGCAGAGTTTCAAGGTAGAGTTGCACCAAAATCCTAGATCTTGATTCATCAATGTCATGTCAATGCTATTTATATATATCTCAGAGTCTGTCCAGAAATGAAATTCCCAAGGTTTTACTTGCTTTACTTTTACTAGTTGTAATTTTCTGTTTGTAGTTTAATAGACGTTAGGACAAGAGGAAAAGAGAGCAGTGGTTCATTTCTCATAATGGTTATTTTTTTTAAGGGATTGACAGAGGGTTTTTTTCCCCAATTATAACTGCTGCTTTGAGCAGACAGTCAAATAACGATCCCCATATCCATGGCATAAATCTTTTTTTGTTAGGCTATGTTTTACCATTAGCGTTTGGCCTTCCTATGCAATTACAGTTCATCAAGCACAAAAAGTATTTGTCAGTCTATTAATTTTCTGCTGGAATCCTCCATTATTGCTCACTTGAGTGTGCAGATCAAGCTTCTTCAGGATCCAACTGGTAGTGACCCCTGTCATTAAAGAGGAATTCCATCCACTGCTCAGCCCTCCCCTGCATCAGTGGCTCCTAACTTTCTCATGCAAATTCTGTCAAGCCAAAAATGTCTGTGCCTGTTCTCAGTCCAGTGATGAATTATTTTGGAAAGCATGAGTAAAATCAATTCAGTCACTTGAGTTAAGCCAGCATGAAAAATAAGCTGCGCTTTTGCCATATGTGCTGATTGAAATTTTCAAGCATGGAAATCTTAAAAATGGCTAATTCTCCACATGTCATTCCAGGTTGTTTTATAAATCCTCACAGAGGAAGGAAAAATTATTCATGGCTAATGAAAAATGGTTCAGTAATTGTAAACTTATGAGCATTTAAAGTCACACATTTGTTTAAATTTTCCCTGAAATAAGGGATGAGTTAATGCTGCTCAACTTTAAAGCTAATCAATTATCAATAATGTCCCTGACTTTAAGTCTGTTTTAGTATACAATAAGTGTGGCTGTATCACATTTTTAAGCATCTTTTTTTTTTAAAATACAATAAATAACACTGCATAACATTCATGAATCCAGATCTAGGATTCTAAGGTATTCCCAGAAATATGTGATTCCTCCAGTATCAACTCTACCATAATCAAAACACTCAGTACTTACAGTGACTGTTCCACGCTGTGTGAATCTTGATGACCTATTTTTTTCAGTTATTTAAACTGTTGTCTTGCATACAATATACAGAAAGAATACAGTGGCTAAACCAACAAAATTATGATAGTGGTCATGTGTCATGGGTTGGGATAGGGACAGCTCCAGCTAGTAGGGTGGGAGGAAGGAAGAACTGTGCAGTCAACACAACCATATTACCTACAAGTCAGGGTACACCAAGCTTGTGAGTCACCACTTACAGAGAAAAGGGGAAGAAGCTTTGAGCTTTTGGACCCCACCCTACTAAATCGGCATTCACTCATACGATGCAGGAGCCAAAATTTCCTTGGGACTCCATAGAGTCAAATAGGGGCAGACAAATCTTACTTTAGGAGCTTTCAGCTTTGAAGATAACTGAGGGCTAGGGAAAGTGAGATAATATGTCAGTAGATTATTACGGGTATGACAGTAACTGTCATCTTGGATTTATTTTATTTGACGGCCATGGAGGTAAAGTCCAGAATTATGGCAGATATAGGGTTAAAACAGTCAAAGAAGTATAAAAGAAGAAAGTAGGGTAAAAATACTGAGATGAAGGAAATGAAAAGAGCTATAGTGCAGAGCATATGAGAAGATTAAAAGACTTACAATCCTTTAAGGAAATACCACCACCTAAATGTAAATTAGTGAAGAGTATTGAGCTAAAAACTATTTTTCTCTCCCAATTTCCTAACTGATCTCTCTGTCAAAAGCTTGATCCATCTAGAATAAAAAGGAGAAAAAAGTGCTTTATGTTAGAAAGGTAAAGCATCTGTGTAATCTCAGTCAATAGTGTTCTCATTAGGAGTAACTAATGGTCTTACAATTGTTTGAAACACTTTATTTGCTATAGGAGCAAGGTCAAAGTCTTGCAGAAGTAAATTAATTGTAGCAGTGTTTGCGCTAGTTGAGAACACCTGCAGCTATTCCTGAGACCCAATGGTCAATGACACTAACCTAACCTGGGAAGCAATGATATGAAAGTAAGGACCTTGTCAGTTAAGTAATCTTGCTGGTTTTAAAGATAAGGAATTTTTAAGAAAACCCACGCCCCTCCCACCACCCTACAATATTTTAACAGAACTAGTATATTTTAAATAATGATTCAGCTGTAAAATCAACATCATGGTATCAGTACCTTCCATGGGGCTTTTTCATCTACATTTATTCCTTTATTTTTCATTTTAATGGCGTTGCATGTGTTCAACCATGCCAAATATACAAATGTACACTGTTCCAAGTTTACACTGCAGGCAGTGTCCACATAGGATTGTTCACAGGTCTGCTGGATCTGATCAGAGCACAGGCTCTCTCCCCCAGACAGTGTCTAAATGCTTTTGAAACAGTCCATGTAATAGTTGATCTCAGTCGTGAATTGAGTCTGTGGCAGAGCTAATACCTTGATGCTAGTCAATGATCAAATACTCTCAGTGAGAAAACGCCTGCTGCCTCAAGCTATGTTTCAGATTAAAGTCAGATCCAGTGTTAGGTTTTTTATGTATTATATATTTGTATTACATTTTTAAACTTTTCTTGAAAGTTTTTAACACCAATATAAACACATAATCGAGATATTCATATATTTTAACCATTTTGATTCTCTCACAACTTTTCAAACTTGTGAAGTCCTCATGTAACCACTTCCTGTTAAAACCAATAACAAAAAAAAAAAAAAAACCAAAAAACTTTCATCTTGTTAATAGTGTGAACAGATGCCAGTAACGGTGGATCCTTCTACCTCTAACAGAGCAGGCATTACTGGACAGATGATCCATTCATATGAGAAACTAGCAGTAGGACACCTGATACATATCTGCCCCATGCTAAGACAGCAGGGATTCTCTGATTTGCACAGGATTTTGAACCAATCTGCAGCAGCTGCATCTTTTCAGTGTAAGTGTTTTCGTTGTGGCCCTTTTCTTCTATCCGTAATTGCTTAGTGGCTAGTATGTTTAAACAGTGTGGAAGAGAGTAGAACTCATTTTTCTTTTACCTCAGTGCTTTAAAACTTATTTTGACAGGAAACTTAACCACTTGATTCTAAGAGGGCAGAGGATTATCTGCATTCTTCTTGGTGTGGTTACACTGCCATATAGCCAAGAGATCAAAGACTCTATAAGAGGTAATGTTTCAGCAAGACTGTAGCTGAGGGTTAAAGCTCCTCAGTTCCCATATTGAGAATAAATTCACTTTTTAAAATCAACTGTACTTCCCTATTGTGACTTTTACAGGTTGGCAACCAGCAGACTTCCAGAATGGGCAAAAGGACTTAGTCATCATGTGGCCATATTGCACACAGGCCTGATAACCTGGTGTAACAAACCTCCTGAAATGTGACAGGACTATTTTAGCTGAAATGCAGTTCATCCACCTAAATCACAATTTTAATTTGTGGAGCTATAAATATTGGGGGAATATCTAGATCTTCACTCAACACAAGGATAGGGTATTCCAAGCATTGTCACTGAGGCATTTTTTGCAAGTGTACTGATGAAAATAAAAAGACCCTCAGTTAAACAAACACTGTTGCCATCTGTTATCCTTTCAGTTATTGCAATCTCTAACTCCAACAGCTACAACTCAGTGCCAAATATATGAAGCAGTGCTGCCATCTGAAAAACATGAGTATTTTCTGAGAATAGAGCATATACTGTGCACCACCTCATATATAGTAAATAACTTCTGTTTAACATTAAACCTCCTTGTACTTCTCATGCAGTTGCCTAGCTGCAAATGCAATGTCAGGTATTTTTATCTTGTGCAAGACTATGCTTCCATGGGCAATTATAATCTAATTAAAGTCATTAATGTTTATGCCCTAGGGAAACATTCAGTTATTTGTAGGCATATGAGTTTTTCCTGTCTTCCGATCCTTGTTGTAATTTCTGCTTTGTTGAGTGCTTCTAAATATCCACAAGTTACTTCACTTACCACCTTAAAGCTGTGCCACCAAGTAGCCTATGGCACTGTTTTCAGTGCTTCTATTTAAAATTATACGGAATTAAAATGGTTAAAATATCTATTAAAGTTTCAGAACTGGAGCAGCTTTTGAAGCCAGGGTTTCTCTTTTCCTTTTACCGAAAGATGTTCAAGTTTTTCATACCATAAATCATGCCTTAATCAGAGTTCAGAACTGTCTGTGCCTTTCAAATGCAAGCAGATACCTAGGAATGTCTGAAAGAATACACCAGTGATTTCAGAACCTAGAGCACTACTATAATCCTCTATAAAAACTATTTTGGAGCTAGGAAGTGTCAGTGAGGTAAAGATTTTAAGATAGGGTTGGAAAATTTCCTATTATTTATCAATTATATAGCAAATCTTCTCACCACTAAATTAATAATATTTTGTAAAGGGCTAGAGTTTTATTTTCAGAGTTCTGCTTGGACTTGATTCATAGACAACAAAGCCAATCCAAAGGATCCTACTGATTTAAGCAAGCTCTGGAGCTAACTTCAGTGCTCTCAGTGTCAGAACACAGGCCACGAGGCAAAAGAAATAGCAGTGGTACAATTTTCACAGGGTGTCTCTAATAACTTCCCAGGTTTCCAGATTAGGGCTTTTTCTGCTTGGAACTGGGAATGTTTGGGTGCAAGGTGAAACAGACAGCCAAAGAACACATGATTTCATTTCAAGCAATCCAACTCAATTACTGCAGAGGGTGTGGGAAGTGATCTGTCTGTATCACTGCTGTCAGCCCAAGGGAGGATCACTGCTGATGGCCTGTGACAAGCAAAACATTTTCACAGCTATGTCAACTAGTCTATCACCAAAAAATGTTCCCCATCACTTTAGAGAAAAGGGGATTTTAAATACAGCTGTGGAAAAAAAAAAAAAGTATTTTCTCATGTAATTCCACATTTCAAACATTTTTCACTCCACATGAGTATGCAACTAAAGCTTCTTGAAGGTTTTCACCAAGAGAAAGCATGCTTCCCCTGACACTTCCAGATCAGGTTCACCATGGTCTACAACCTGGTCTAAACAAGGGGTGTGAGTTTAAGCCTTCTTCTAACATAGCATGAGCACCAGGTTTCCTGGGGGTGGAACTGTTGCATACATATGTTATCTATAAACACTCAAACATTTTACTGCAGCCAGAACTTGATCCCAGTAGTGTTTGTGAACTTGATTGCTGTGGTTTGGGACAATTGCTTGCCCATCTCTATCTCTCTCCAGCACGGGGTCGAGATAGCTGTCCCAAACTAAGCTAAATATACTTCAGTTTGACAATCAGTCACTTAATGACAAAAGTAATTTCAGTAAAATATTCCCAACCAGTGTCAGTAATGCTCGTTTTGGAACACATTCTAAATAGCAATCAGCATGGCCAGCCTGACCTTGTCTGAAATCTGTTCAGAAGACATTTACTTAATGAGACTAGAAAGCTAGAATAGAGTCTGACGTGGCCTGTATTCTCCACAGACTGAGGTCCTTTTTAGCTGGAGTGCCCTTTAGTAGGGGTCTGCTGGCTGTAAAGTACAGTCCCATGGTCAAGGCAGTATGGGTCATTAACATTGAGTCAGCAGAATTTAAGCACATATTGTTACATGCAAATTGTTCTAAATATGGATTGTGAAATCATTGATCCTTGGGAATTATTCTTAATATCTGCAGAATTAAGAAATGCAGACAGACATTCTGTCTCAATAACATAAGCATAACTTTATTTACAATGTTTTTTAAGTTGACTTAAGAACATGTATAGAAATAGTCTTTCCACAAGCTGTTGCATCCACAACCCTAGGAAAAAAAAGTAAAACCTAAAATGTTTTTCTTTATTTTGAAACTAGAAAGATGTCAAGCGGGTCTGAACAGCTGAATTGCTTGTATTACTCAGGGGAAGTGTTCATCAACATTTAGGCATGTAAACTCCATATATTTAAGGTTCCTTTAGCATGCCTTGTTTACTGTGTATGTCAGGACATCCTAAGTTTAAACATTATGCTGAGAAGGTTTAATTATCTGCTACTTGCATCACGTATCTCCAGCCCACACTTTACTGTCCAAGCTTTTAACTGAAAGTTTGGAATATGACTACAGGTTAAAATGGATTTATTTGATTAATGTGTGTATACAAGTGTGGGTTCTCTTGTGAACTATTCAAGTGTTGAGTTTAATTGAGCTACAGCTGGTGCTGACTGTGTTTTCAGAGAGTAGGGATTTACTGACTGATTGACTGTCTCTCCCTTTTAACCTGGATGAAGACGTGTTCAGGAAGAAGTGAAATTTCCTGATGATACAAAACCACAGGGAGAATAGAAAAAAAGAAAAGAGCAATAAACTGAATGAAAATAAGAGCACATAAAATCAAGTAGTTTATATGAAAGGAATGAAACTAGACATGCCAGTTAGAAAATGCATGAAATCAGGGATTTTGTTTGTAAATCTCCAATTCAACTGGGGAGGAAGGAAGAGGGAAAAAAACCAGTAAGAGCTGCTATTCCAATGACAATGCAAATCTCCTTTGGAGAGGCAGAATAAATTAAATTAATGAACTTTTAAAACCCTTCAGCTGAGAACCTCTCTCCCTTGTTGGCAGAGCTAGATACAGCTGTTCAAATGGTATCACAGAAGGAAAGCAGAAAATCAGAAAAAGAAATTTCAATCAGAAAAGAAATTTCCCTCCCTGCTCAAGGGTGTCAAAAATCCTGTGTAACCTGTAATAAGTACTGCTTATCCTAAGAAAAGGCAGAGAAACCAAATGCGAATTGCCAAGGTGTAACCAAAAGTATAAAAGAGAAATACAGCTATCCAGTTAGAAAAAAACAAACAAAAAAAAATACCCCCAAACCTCCACAGACTTCATAATCTGGGAAAGCACTGCAAAATTTAACACTTGCCATCATTTTGCCTGGATAGAAGTTCTGGACAGTGACCCAGAAAGAGGCCACCACAAGGGCTATTTCCATATATTCTGGATGTGCAAAACTAACACCTCACATCCATCCTGCCCCTATTCCATCTTCCAACATTAACAGAGCACATCCTGCCCTTCTGTAGGTGGGAAAGTCACTTCTGTATTTCAAGTTTTTCTTGTGTTTGACCTTTCCTTTTTTTCACCAGTAATGTCATTGCTGTCTTTCCATAAAATGTGATCTGTTCTTTACATGAAGGTTTAATATACCTTTTTTTTTTCCTCCTCTCTTGCAGGGGAGAAATACAGTCATTTTTAATTCTCCTTAACATATATCTTGTTGCTGCCCACAGTTATAAATTAAGATGTTCTAGAAATATGCTTTGTTTTCATGATGCATATTTTTATTCACTGAGAAAGAACATATTCTATGCAAAAATAATTGAGGAAATCTAATTATTTAGAAAATCGAAGTGGTTCTGAATAATGCCCCTAGTATGATTTTGCATGTACAGTCTAGGAAGCTGCAACATCAGATTTTCAAGAAGTTTCTTGCTTTTTTATACTAGGATGGGAGAAGTCATAAGAACACTCTGTGCCAGGTTTGCCAGTATCTCAAAGGCTTGAAATTCTCAACTGTCATCTGACTTGACAGGTCAGGAAAGCAGATGTATTTCTGAAAACACACACGGGAGCTGGGAGTGAAGGCATGCAATGTGTGGGACTGCAATGCCATTATGTCACTGAGAATTTTGTCTTTTAACTTGGATTTCAGAGCATAAACCCCTCTAGCTGGCCAATCTTAAGCTCCTCTCCCCAGTGCTGTAGCTTCTCTCCTGTTTTATAACCCTGGTTGCCAGATATATCTGTCAACAGATGGCTGATTGGAAGAACTGGCTCTTTTTTGGCACAGGGGGTCACCAAACAGGAAAGAGCCATGTGCTGAATATAATACACAATAAAATGTGAAGCTTAAACTCAAATGACAGAGTCTATTCCCGGTAAATGAGATCTGACAAGTCTAAAGAATGTATTGAAAGTGTAAGATTTTACTCACATGGTAGTCAGAACAACTCCTCAAAAATACCTATCCTTACTCATCTCAGAGGAATTCAATGCATGCTAAAAACACTAAAAAATTAGAATAATAGAAAAAAAAACCACCACCAAACCACAAGAAAATACACACACTCCCAGTAGTAACCTCTGATCACTGAGTATCACAATGGCAGAGAGAGTCATAAATTCCCCAAGTTCTTTGTTACAGTGTGCACAGTACAGTGCAGAATAAGAATGAGTAGGTGCTTCTGCTGTTGACATTTCTTTAAATAGTGTCCCATTCATATGGATAGAAAAGAAACAAGTTGTGAGAAAAAGTTACTGAGAGTTCTTCCTATTTAGCAGAGTATAGAGAAGGTGTTTACAGTGTGGTATCCCCTCCTTTTTTCCTCCAAGTATAGTCTGTTCTCTACACAAAAAATAAATTAGGTGTCTTTCCAGATTTTATGAAGAACATTTAGAAGAGAGATACAAGTATGGAATAAATTTAAAATATTCATGGGAAAATAATATAAAAACATATATAAACATTAACATGTTGAATTTTTAAAAAATTGTACCAAGATTGACAGCTATGGCTTCATCCTTGCAGGTTTGCATGTACATTATCAAATATACCAATATACTTTATTTCCATTTTATTCCAGCAAAAGGAGATAGCCTTTGTTTTGGCCAGCAAGTCTGATACTTCTTCTGTGCTGGAGTAATTAAAAGCAAAGCTGAAAAGCTTCTAATTCCTATAAGGATATATTGAAATCCCACATTTTTTTTATTATCTTCCTCCAAATACTACTTATAAATTCTGTCTTTGATAGCTTTTCTGCAAACTATTTGTAAAGTATATTCACTTGCAGAGTAATCTGGCTCCACCAAGTGACGATTGCTGTGATTGCTAGTCGACACCTGCACCTAAGAAAACACAAAAGGGTCCTAAATATTAACCTAATTTGGTAACGTGGGATTTTGCTGGATAGCTTTGAACCTCACTATACCATACATTTTAAACAGATTATCTTGAAGTGTAGATGGTAAGGGAAAACACTGAGGCAATGCAAGGAACTTACTTGTCCCACTGGATGATGATGAAATTTTGTCTTACAAGAGTACCCATTGGATTACTATTAGTAACTCCATCAACAACACCTGTGAGAAAAATTGTAGGAGGGTAGGAGGGAGGCAGGAGAGTAAATTAGTTTCCTGAAATTCATTCCACACCTTCCAGGTGCAGAGAGATAATGAGAGAAAGCCTGTTGGAATATCAAGAATGTGTATGAATGAACTCACTACACACAGTCCTTAATGTAAGGTCTAAGAGAACATGCTCTGGACAGCTAAAAACAAAGTGGATGAAAATCACAGGTGTAAAGAAGATTATTATAAAATGTTTTCTGCAAAAGTAATTTTGAATGATAGCACATTCTGAAAGGGAAGTTTTTAAAACACTTCAGGTGGCCAGGGAGGGACTATGAAAAGCCTGACAGTGAAACTGGCATTGCTTTGGATGCTGCCTGCACTGACTTTGTGAACCCACCCAAAGACCCTGGGCTTAGATTTTGCAAGCTCACAGGGGCATGAAAAAGTAGCTCTGCTGAAGTTTGAAACTACCATGATGCAGTTAACAGGGTTTAAATATCACTGTTAATCAATTGTAAATTTTACCATAAACAGGTAAACAGCAGGATTTCCTTTATCATCATTGTTACATGCAGTAGTTATTTTTGGTGAGGAAGACTATGGAAAGGCTGAGCAAACTCAGTTTTACTTTGGTTAATTCTTAACAAAAAAACCAATGCAAGGGGCCGACAGCTATTAGTAAGAATCATAAACAAACACCCATGGATGTACACACACACGGGGCATACAAACTATTATAAATTAATTTAATATATATTAATATCATTGGATTATCATTCTCTCTGCCATTGTCCAATGCTATACAATAATGCAGTGTTTATTTAATTTGTGTGTTCTCAGTTATGTGCTCTGTTCCTTTGAAAAGACTGGTGGAGGATGAAGCCTGCTCCATGTAACAGGAGATAACTCAGCATGCCCAAGGGAGAGAAAACCAGAGGGCACCACAAGAAGAAATAGACAGGACATTTACAAGAATGAACAGTCTGGCTTTAGAAAGACTGGAAAGAGATTGCAAACAGGACTACACAGAAATTTGGGCATCCAGCAGCTCAAACCCAGGGTCTGTCTGCAGTGATAGTGGACAAGAAGAGAACAATGCATAAATCTTTCTTCTGTGTCTGTCACATCAAGCTGCCTTAATAGTTTTTATATATTAAAAAAGTAGAAATGCAACTATATATTTAAATAAAATTTAGCTTTTTTTAGCCTAGAATTGTTTGGATCTTTTGGGGGAGCTCATTATAAGATGAAAGACTGAGGCATTTCACATCAAAGCTGTATTCCATTCTGCATCTTGTCACGGGAGGGAACAGACAACCTTGCAGACCAATAGAAGCTGCTAGCGTCCTAGATCCTGGTGTTATTCTGAGAAAGGGCAGGGGGATGTGAACAAAATAGGAAGGAAAACCACCTCTGCATCTGAACTGACTCCTTTTGAAGAACACATTGAGATGCTTCTAAAAGCTAGATTTTTGCTTCGATTTCTAGTTAGTCTGACACTGCACCTAAGGGGGGGGGAATTACACGTATTCTTCATGCAGAAGATCAGGGGCAAATAAAAATCTTGGGTTTTTTTTCTAGGTTTTCACCAAGATCCTATCCTTAGCATTCTAGGACCTTATTTCTTTGAAATTGCAGACTTTTTATTACTTATGGACTTCAGTATCAATTAGAGAGAAATGCAATCCTTGGAATCCTGAACAATTAGTGTTAGTGTTATTGTCTCTTAACAAAAGCTAGCAACACCAAATTCCACTGGTCCATAAGAAGACATCCACTCCAGAGTTAAAAATCACAGTTATTCCAAACTGTAAACTGACTGTCCAGCAAACAGCAGCTTAATAAGGAAGTAGAGAGCAATAAGCTGGTAGAATACAAAACAAATTAAAAGAAGAAAGTGAAGATCTTAGTAAAGTCTGTGCTGAAGGCTGAACTGAAAAAAATAAATACTTAGTTGAAATATCTGGTAATTCTGATTTTAAATTGTACTTTGTTGTAAGATTTCAGGATTTAAAAAAAGCCCAAGTGAGTTTTCATGAGGCAACAGAGAAGCTACAATAAGCCAGTACTAAGGCAGACACATGAAAATATTCTTAGCAAAAGAATTATGGCAACTGCAGACTCCCTCATTCCTTGCTCACTAGTGAGTACTCCAGTTGACTACAGAAGACCATTCACTAAGACCTAAGCCTCTTTGCTATCAAATAATGCACAGTCTGACAAATTATATAAAAATAACAGAATTAAAATGGGTTTGCAGGTGGGTAATATGTGGTTTTTCAGTCTACAGCAATCAAATAAAATAGGGTGTGCACATTGAGCTCCTATTTTATGCACAGCAGTATTTTCCTCCTATTTCTAGAACTTCCATGTTTCTAGACCTCTTTAAAAAACATAAAAAAAGAGAGGCCTAGGGTTGGCCATCATTTCTCAGCTGGCCTAAGCTGATCAGTAGTATCTGTATGTGCGCATGTTTATTTCCTTTGCTGACTGGGGCAGCAGCCAGGGTATCTGATGCAGGTGCAATAGTACCGGAGGAATGAAACTAGGAAAGCCAGAAATAAGTAGCTTTATGTAAATGTATATAACAGGAACTCAAGAATCTTCTGTAACAGTCTACATCTAGCTTCCAACACAAAAATGGTAGGAGAGATGTGTAGGAATGTGACTGCATGTTGAGTGGGTTCCATGCCTGCAATTTCATTTTCGGTACAGCATCTGCATAGAAAACTGTCATTTGAGCAACTCTGTTCAGATTTGTGCTTATTTTTTGTAAACAATTACTTCAATCTAATTTATCTCATGAAATTTCTATAAAACTGCTTTGTATTAAAGCATTTTGAAAGTTTTTATTAGCTCTCCTTCTAATCTTTTATTCTAGAAATTGTTGGTTTAACTACAGTGAAAAACTTTCTGGGAACATACCGATTACCTTAAAATTTGTGATATAATAATTCAATTACTTTTTTTCAATAATATTACAGTATTTTACATTTATTATTTACAATCATGACAAATGCTGTGCTCTATCTCTATTGATTTAAATAGTTCAGTATGAAAGAAATTTGGTCACAGTATCTAATTTTTCAAATGTTCTTAAATTTTTTTAATATTTGAATTACACAAAATAAACTAAAAGAACCATGAAACATCCACTAAAACATAGCCTTTTTCAACACACTGTTTTTTTTGCTTCCTCTTTCTTAATACAATCTCTAGTTCTTACCATGCCTATTGTATCTGTCTACAAATATAAAATAACAATATCATATCTTTTTATTCTGATTTTTCCAATAAAACTGAGAGAAAATATTCTGAAAGGACAGAAAAACAGACAAAATTGTGGGAATGAAAAGCTGTAACACTGGACACTACACTACAGTTGCAAAGCACGATAATAGAATGATAAAAGGTACCAAGATACAGAGGAACACAAGGAGAGAGAAGTGCAAAGATAACAGACCTTGGAGAATTCTGCCTCTGTTCCACTTTTCTGTCAGTCAAAAACCTTGTCATGTTTGAAGTTCACATCTGCAGCAGTTCAGCTGTCTTTCCATATCTCTTTACCATTGTCATGCCACTTACAGCTTTTTCTGGTGACAGATCTGCTTCAACTGTTGAAGTAAACATCAGGATGTTAGTGGCAAGCTAAGCTACAGAAACAAAACATCCTCAAACCTTAGAAGACATTTTAATGTCAAATGTTATAATGTCATTTTGTCCATACAGTTATGATTTCAGTTGATCCTCATGAGTGTTTGTCATTCAAACCCCTCATTTCTTCAAAAGAAACTGCAGCCCCAGTGGGAGTAGAACTGTTATCAACAGAAGCACAGAATGATGGTTGCAGAGTATTCCTTTATTTCAGAACTGACCACTCTTTTTTTGCCTTTGTTTTCTGTCTGGTGTTACCCACAGTATTTCCCACAAAGCATTTAAATAATAAAGCAATCCTGCTTATTTTAATTTGGGCAACATACCTAGAGCAGAACCAAATGGAGTACTGTGGGGTAATGGTGTTTGCTTCTTTGTCTATCCCTGGCTTTTACAGTTATATAGCTTATTATAAGCTATCTTCCCCTGTCTACCCTGTCTTGTTCTCTGTGGTGGACTGAAGTCAGTAAAAAGTGTTTGTGCAGGACCTCTTCTGAGAGAACAAAGTGTCAATCTATATCTCTGTCTCCTACCTATGAACAATGATTAGCTCTTTGAAAGTCATTCATCCATGACCCAAACCTCTGAGAGCTGACTGCAGCAATACAACCCCAGCAGGAAGGCAAATTGCTTTTCCACACTTCATAAAAATCCTCCTTAACTGAATATTCTGATCCAGAGGAAATGCTGGCTGTCAAGACATTTTTTCCCTACCCAGTACCAGTGTGCCCCAGCCAATGTGCATGCCAAATGCTGCTGTTAGTTTCTTCAGTCCTCTGTCTTTCATCATGTTTTACTAGTGACTTTAGGAGCCAGTAAGGATTGTATACACTACTACAAGGTCTCAGATAAATACTTGTATGTAATATGTCCTTATAAGAGCACTTGTGTTTAAAGAGACAGGTCATCTTCAACCCCAGGTTGATCCATGAAAACCGAGACCCTCTCCACTGACACCACAGCACCTTGAGAGAGAAGGTATGCAAGAGTAGGAAGCTGGTGGCACTCTGTTCCATCAGGATCCAGGACTTCTACACTTATTATCATATGATTAATATTGACCTCTCAGATTATGGCAGGTATATTAGTATTAAGAAAAGCTACACGAAAATATATTCTTGTATCCATGAATGAGTTTCGTTCCATTATGCCTGACAGAATTATCACCATCATCATCATCATCATCATCATTATTATCATCAAGATCCACTATGCAGGTCATTTTTGCCTTTGTCTCTTTATTCTACAATTCTACTGGTGGCATGTTCTACTACTGAGCTATTTATTCATCAGGACAAACTGGGTAATAACTTGTGGAAAGCCACATATTTGTACAAACAGTAGAAGGAAAATAAATAGTTTTGTCAGTAAATATTCAATGGCTAAAAAAAAAAACTTTTAAAAAACCTAAAAAAAAACCTTCAAAGCTTAAAAAGAAAAACAGTTTACTGCCTAGTAACCTTGAAGCAGTGCTAAGCTTCGCTTCAACAGTGTGAGACAGAGGTTAGAAGGAGACTTGGGGATAGAAAATTTGAGGGGGAGGAGGTTGCTTCTGACTTCCTGCACTGGAACTGCTGCATACTGGAGAAAGTCAGTGTTCTGGTCTACTGACAGGTGGTACAATGATAAATTAAGGTAGGTACTCAACAGAAATGCTGAGAAAATGTTTAACATTTAATTTACACTTTTGACACATTATTCCTCTTTGCTCATTAGACCATTTAGTTTCAAGATTTCAGATTGGCACTTATATTGTTGAATACTGCTATGGATTAAGACATTCTTTCGGGATTTTGGATTTTCCCTGGCATTGAAAGGAAAGATTTGGTGGCAACTCAGACATGTATAATTCAGTGTGTCTAAAGTGGAAGACACAGCTGTATCTGATGCATATAATTATCACTGTGTATGTTTTTGTCTCTGGAATATTTCTCATAAACAGATCAAGATACTTATTAATCTTTCACATCCTTACATTAAACTGATTAATAATTAAAAACATTTTAGAATTAGTTAGAACACATAGATTTATGTATATATATGCATTTAGAAGAATTTAGAATACATATTTATATCAAAAAGACACTGATACAACTAATGTAGGAATGCTGATTTATAGCTAATTAATTTTAGCTTAATGAAACCCATGTTGCCTCATGCTTCAATTAATTCAGGCTTCTTTTCCTCTTATATTTGTGGTTTTGCTTGTAAGTAGAACAAAGTTATTTTTGAGAAAGAAAAAAATTAGCATTGTAATTAGAAAGTGGTTATGGATAACTTAGAATAGAGAATGTAATACTAATAACATATTCCACAATAGAAATGGTCTGAACTTTAGCAACTTATGGCTCTAATTTGATATATCTTTCTGAAATGCGAAAGAAATAGCACATAGGGACACACATTAAAAAAATGACACCCCAAAAATGAGCACAGTTCTTTTTAACCTTGCTGAAGGACAAATATCAATTCTCCAGTTGTCAAAATCTTTACAGGTCATTATTTCTAAAGGATTTTCAGCCAAACTTGCTCAGGCTAGTATACCTTATTTACTCAAATATGTCTCTGCCAGCTTCTTCAAAAAACGTTTGCTGCTTTTCTGCTTTCAGGAAGAAGAGTGTGCATCAGCATCTTGCAGTTCTCACACGTCAAATATTCTTAGACTCTTGTCATGATACTTCCAAGAGGATAATAGATACAAACATCCTACTCCAAGCTGATCAGAGCTGAACAGTTTGAAGGCAGCTCACAAATGAGCCATCCAATGGCCAAGCACTGCACGGCAGCATCAGTGTGCATGGCACAGCAAACGAGAACAGAGCTGACTCAGCAAGACATAAATGATCTTCCCAAATCCCAAAGGTAATGGAAAGCAAGACAGTCCTGTGTGCCACTAATCAGTCTCTCTCTCTACTAAGGGAAGGAAATACTTCCCTTAGCAGAGAGTGTAAGAGCCACTTCTAAGGATGTCCTCTAGCAGGACACTTGCAGGATTCATTAATTTGGTACTACACATAACAGTATATTGTATACACTTTTCCTTTTGTCCACACAGTATGCACTGCATTCCATACATTGTGATTTCCAGTACTGTACCTCTTTGTGGGAGAGGTAGTAAAATATGAGTCATATCTACCATCCTAACTCAGCAAATGTGATAGTTAACACCAGACAGCACCAACATCACCACTGTGGTTGTCTGATGTAGGCTTGGACGAGGAGCAGCTGAAAAGGTGGGTGGGGTATTTAAGTTGGGTATCTGGAGGATACCCAGCTGCCTGCAGCAACAAAAGCCTGCCATCGGTCACCACATCATGGCTGCTCTTCTGTGCCCTACTAGTGGTCATCAAAAATGAGTGAAAAAACTAAATACAGCAAGTCTAAACATCTGTTCTTATAGAGCCATACACTTCATCCTGTTATTGAAACCAGTAAGAGTTTAAAAAATATTTTCCATCAAGTACTGGATTATCAATGCCTCTCATAAGCATTCACTCAAGAAGTTAAAATTCCATTTATTTGAAGGCATTGGTTTTGGTAGCAACAGAAGTAACTTACTTAAATCTGCACAGGATATTTAATATCTGATTGTTTGCTTAGTTGGGAAAAACAACTTTCTAACTTTGAGGTCTAACAGAATGTATTGGACATCACCATGTAACATCACACTCAGGCAACTCTGATAAGAAGTATCCAGAATGCTCCCAGAATCACGGCTCTGATTCCTGTAATTTGCTGTCATTATCTGAAGCAACTCTTGTCTTGTAATGCAAGACAATAAATCTAAGATGAGAGCAAATCTTTCCATACTGCAATTCCAGTCGCAGCAGCAGCTGTTTTGCCACATGAGTACACCCGCTAGAAATAAACTAATAATCCACAGCAACTCTGGCAGCAATGACAGCATCAATCTTTATAGAGGAAAACGTGAAATTGCTTAGAGCAAAGATTCAGTTGAGCTAGAAAAATTCACTACTTGAAATCCTCCGCTATAAATAAGTAAAATGATACACAGGGTGTAGCCTGCAAATAATCTAATAGAAACAAAACTGGCTATAGAGATGAGACTAATGCACAAAGGAACACACCTCAGTACCAGTGAAAATGTGATTATCAGGATATAGAAATTCAAATACAGGAAATAAAAGATAATCTGGAGAAAGATTCCAAAGTGTTTCTGAAAGACCTGTAACAAAACTGATGGAAACAATAGAATGAAAAAAAGGTGATATAAGTGTACTCAGTACAAAAAAAAATTAATAAAGAGTAGCGCTTAAATAATAATGAAGAAAGCATTTTTTAATCAAAGCAGGGTTCATTTAATCACAATCAGTGTATTTGTGTCAACCTAATAAATGACTAATGGATAAAAGACCTTACCAGCACTGCTGGGAACTATCAATTGCTACTTGGCCAAATGCAAAACACCTGCTGTCTTTAAGCAAGACAAAGTTTGTAGGGAGTGCCAGGCTGGAAAAAAAAAAAAAAAAAAAAGCAAGCTGAAAAACAACCCTCCAAGCCCCCAGAAGCTGAATTCAACCAGATAGTTTCATCTATGTTTAGAGACAGAGAGATTTGCGAGGCTGCAGGTGACACTGTTTGTGGCAGCTGAGTGGAGGAGTGTGCCCAATTATGGCCTTTAAAACAGGGAGAGGCCTGAGGGAAG
Source organism: Geospiza fortis (assembly GCF_000277835.1). Classification (NCBI taxonomy): domain Eukaryota; kingdom Metazoa; phylum Chordata; class Aves; order Passeriformes; family Thraupidae; genus Geospiza; species Geospiza fortis. Next base: position 58,914 of record NW_005054333.1, read on the forward strand.
GGGATGTGAAGCTAATCATACAATAGAAGAAAAGCAGCATTTCTACAGACTATGTAGTTCTTAATATCCAGTATGCTTCTATTTTTCTTCTGGTTTGGCAGGGGAGGAAGAGAGGGGAAGGGAAACTGAGGTGGTTTGGGGTTTTTTTGGTTGCTTGGTTGAGTTTTTAAAAATCTTTATTTTCTTTTTCCTCCAGGTCTGTGAGTTTTTGTTTTGGGAGAGTTTTGTTTTGTTTTGGCTGGAAGGATGGGTGGGTTGATGTTACTTAGGTTCATCAAGCAGATGAGAAAAAAGAAAAAAAACATGTAACGAGAAATTAAGATTGTGGATTGCTGTGGTTTTGTGTGTTACTAGTAAGTAAGTGGGTCTATAATGTGTGTAAATTGCTCATGATTTTTCATGCTGAATCCTAAAGAAAATATGGGTTTTCTACATGATCTTATGTCCCAAAGGGAATTATCACACTGCATCTAGGGCTGGGCTTGCAGGACAACTTCTTTGCTGACAGGAATGCAGCACCAACTTTAATGGTATCTACTGATGAAGTAGGAGAGTAAGTTATATATACATTTATACTACTGTAAAACTACATAGATGAGGCCTTCAAGGCCAAACTAGAAAAATTACATAACTTTGCAAGGAGTGGGAACGGACAAAAGCGCGCATATTGTGGTTTCTGTCATGATCCACGAGAATTTTTCAAGATTAAAATCAGATTGCCACAACATATCCAAGCTGTAATGAATAAAACCAGGAAATCAGGAATAGCTTTAAGACCAAGAAAAAGTGTAGCAGCTATGAAACGCTGATTTAACAGAATCCAGAATACCATTTTTTCTGTTAATAAGACATTGTTTAGCTGATTTTTCTTTTCCTCCCATTTATCTCAGTGGTTAATCAATGTTCAGCACGCCGCGGTAAAGATGTGTATAAGCACCCAAGATGCAAGTTCCCTGACACTTGTCAGGAAAATCCATAAATGCCAGAGAGGTTTATGTCCAAAAAGGAGACGGAGGAGTCCTGTAACTTTATTCTAAAAAAGAGAGAGTCCACTTGGACACGCAGATGCAGGGTTTTCTCTCCTGAGGTTTTGGGGGGACACAGCCTCCTTTTATCCTGAACTCCCGGCCGTGTTTTGCCATCTTCCTTTGCCCATTGCTGAGGCACTGGGAGGGTACAGCCTTCCCGAACCACCTGCCACATATTCCCTCCTTGAACCTACTATTTTACCCCAAAGTTCAGAAACTCAGGCTTGTGCTTGTCTGTTTCACAAGCCAAGCTGCCTGGGCTCTGCAACAAACCTGCTGCCAAAGCTAGAGACACCAAAACCCGTTTCAGAGACTTTAACACCCACACCCTCACCCATCAAATTGCCGGTAAAGACCTTGGCTTTCCTCTCGCCCTTGTCCTACACTTCACGGCCTGGCCGTGGGTAACTCTCGTTAACTCCAAAGTGTGAAAGGCTCATCTTGCTACTGCTACAAGAAGCAGGCACATGCAATAGAGCACCACAAATTAAGGAGTTTAATCTCCCAGCCTTCCCATTTAACCCTCAGCTGCCCCGCCGCCGCCCCGCGGTTTCTCAGGCGGTGCCGGAGGTGGGCGGGGCCAGGCGTGGGTGCGCGCGGCGCTCGCGGCGTGACGCAGGCTCGGAGCGCACCAATGGGAGGCGGAGGCGGTGGCGTTTGAACGGCG
>NW_005054333.1:60799-97147 GCF_000277835.1 Geospiza fortis
GTGCCTGCACTTAGTGGAGCCGGGGGCCGGCTGCTGGCGCCTCGGGACACCCCAGGCGAGCTCTTGGCTCCGGCCCCGGTGTTGTTTAAAGCCCTGCCCGGCCCTGCCGCGGGCACCGAGCGTTTTGCAGTTCAGCCACCGCGCGGTCGGGACAGCGGCCTCGGTGAGAATGGCCAGAGCTGCGTGTCTTTTCCTGGCTGTGGGGCTTTGCTGTGTGTGTTCCTCCGCTTAAAACTGCCCCGAGCTTCACTTGTCTCTCCCTCTGGCTTTTCCTTTAGCGTCGGGGGCGTGTGGTGCAACCCCAGCTTCGTGAGTTCCTCACACTCTCTACTTTTAAAGGTAGAAGATGGCAGAATCCTCGAGGAAGTCCTTCAAAGACAGTCTGAGTGATATAAAACAGCGTATGAGAGAGAAAAGAACTCAAAAATGGTTAAGGCTGGGCAAAACTACCCAGTTCTCCACCGTAAAGGCCAAAAGAGCAAGTAAGATGCTAAATGTCTTAGGACTAATAATTTACTTGTTTTCTTTTCAATCGCATTTGAAACGCTCACTGTTCTGTTGCAGACAACACCTCCAACAAAATGAAGATCATTCAAGCTAACAACAGAGATCTGGCTCTGTCCTTGCAAGAACACAAGCTCAAACTGAGGGAAGCTGAAGCTACCATTCTTCAGCTAAGGAAAGAGTATCACATTTTGAAGGCTGAAATGTTTGACTTGCAAAGAAATCATAGGTTCCAGCAAGAACAAGGACATGTGGAGGTATTTTTAATAATAACTATATGAGATGGTGAAGCTGAACATCAGAATCTCTACCAATCCATTGATAGATATCTTTATGATCTTAAATGTTTTATAAAACATTAACTCAGTGTATTCAATGGGTTTTTTTTCACCTAACTTGGTATGCTGGTTTGGGTACCTTGACACATGGTAATGAATTTTTTTTCTCACTACTGTTTCTCATTTACTTAAAATAAGAAAGTGTAAACATAAAATCTTAATTAACAAAAATTAAAGTCTATCTTCTGTGGATTTTGGAGGGAGCTTATCACATGTGATAACCTGATATAGGTTTCTTCAGATTTAAGTTATCTCATAATGCTGGTAAGTTTGTATTAAATCTGAAGAAACCTCTATCAGGTTATCTCATAATGCTGGTAAATTTGTAGTTGATACTAGAGTATGATAGTAATAGTGTTACTGTCCTTCTTTTGTCCATTAGAACCGACTGTCAGCCTTGAATGACATAATTTCCAAAGTCTCTCAGAATTTACTGGACTCAGTCACTCTCCTTGGCCCAGCAAAGAACTTGTGTTCCATAGACACAGTAAGTGCCTTTTCCTCTTGAGGAGCAGGACTTCTGTTTCTGATGGCCTTCATTTCTTCCACCGTAGCTGCACGTAGATTTTTAGATCTGAGCCCTAGTTCAGAGCAAGGACTAGTGCACAGTTCCCTGTATCCCAGGGGTGCACACTGTGGAGGTGTGTCAGTAAATTATAAGTGGGACTGATGCTCTGCTAGGCGGTGGTTGGAGCACCCTGACTTTCTGGGTTCTTCCCCTGTCTGCTTGCTGTAGGATTGAGCTGGGGATGAATGTGCTGATGTGCAGAGGCTGAGAAGGTGGCTGGCTAATGCAGCACTTGGTGTTAGCTAGACAGAAAGAGAGTCAAGGACCTCTTTGGTGCTTCCTGGGGTAACTTGGCTGTTGTGTAAAATTTGTAGATGGTGCAAGCTTGTTTCATCCATTTAATCGCAGCAAGATTTATTTTGTTGACAGAATCAAAGAGTGCTTTCTTCAGGTCCTGGAAACAGTTGCAGTATCACAGGACCAACACATTCAATGTAAGTATCATTGATTAATGCCTGTCTATGTTTGGAAAATCTGTAACAGGACGTTTAATTTTCTGACTGGAAAAAGGGAAGCAACCCAGTGTAATGAAAACTGTTCCTTGTGTTAAAATCTATTGCTGTTCAGTAAATACTACCTTTGGTATTTTCTCTAGAGGACCTCTAAAGTGTGTTCTTGAAGATGGTCCTGTACTTCCAAGTGGGATGGAAGCTGGTGGTGACAGAAATTCTTTGTCAAAGATCTGTGTGGAATCTGACAGTGACATTTCCTTTACCAAAATAATTCCAAGCGAAGGTAACTAAATCAAAGTATCAGACATTGCTGTATTTTTGAATTAGGAAAACAATGTGTTTAAAAAAACAAGTTTAAAAAATTGCTGCTTTTAAAGGAACTGATAAGTAACTTTCTGCTTCTTGTCATAAAGGGCAAATACTAATGCTGTCCACTGCTAAAACGTTTAAATGAAAATGTCCAGAAAAATGGGGAGGAATTTGAAACTGCTGTATCTTCTCTATAGTTGCAATCCAGTTTCATTATCTATCAGACAGTTCAACCAAGTAAAATTGCCTTTATACAGTCATTAGCATTTATGAAATCAATAAAAACTTTTTAACAAAGCAAAATACTCAGGAAAATAAATGATCTGTAAATAACCTTTCCAAAAGGAACAGTTTAGAGGAAAATACCAGTGTTATATTACCTAACTGATTTCTGCATGGAAGCTGTATTAAGCAGAGCTTATCTCAGTTGTCAAATCCTAGTTTATAAAAATCTGTGGAAAAAACCCAAAGAATAGTCTGAATTTTTGACAGGTTCAGAATTTTTGCACTTCTTAACATGGTTTTTCTGTTTGCCTTTAATATGACATTTTCCCTTCAATTACAAGGACAGCCATCTGATTTTCATCTGAACAGCACAGAGCCAGAGCCGGAAAACGTTTCTTCAAGTATAAAGTTTGGATTTGGTAGTGTGTTACCAAAAAGTGTATCCACCAGACGTCACTTTTCGACGATGAGGAACCCTGATGTAATTTGTACTGGTGTCTTGGACTGTTTAGAAGCACCTGATTCAGTAAAAGAACTTTCTGAACAGGATGAAATTAGGCTTGAGGAAAGTCTAGAGAAGTGTGCTACAGAAAATATAAATGCAGCTGTTCCTCACTTGAATGAAAGCAAGGTTGATTCAGAGCTGGCATTGAGGCAGAAAACTTCTGAAACTGCACAGTTCAAATTGAAAAGTAATTCTGATCTTAAACAACCGGAGTGTAAAAGCAGAGAAAACCCTCAACGAAGGAAAGAAAAGCATCAGAAAGGAAAACTGGAATGGCCACTTACTTCCCAACAAAGACCAGGAAAACTTGGTAAAGAGGCTTCTAAAGAAAAGCAGAATTTCTTGGGTGGCATCAGTGATGCTTATGACTTTCATTTGGAAGAGAGTGTCCATCTTACACCTTTTCGACAAAACAAGGTGAACAACAGCGATACTGAAGTGGAGGATGAAGAAGACTCAGCTGAAACCAATACCATTGAGTCAAGCAGTACTGCAGGGGACTCAGATGACAGCCTCTATGAGCCTTACAAGAGTAAATCAAAGAAAAGGCAAAGTTCAGTGGATGAGAGCCCTGTGTCACCAATCCATCCAAGGCCAAGGTCTAAAAGATGTTTGGCACAACGTGAGCAGAAGCTCTGTCATGAAGAAGAGACTGAAAACAAATCAAGTGATAAGTCTATTAGTAAGTACAGAAAGTGTTCTGTAATTGGTTTTGTTTTCTTGAAAGATAACATTGTTTAGGAGATTTAGGCTTTTTTATTTTAGGGGTTTTTTTTAATAGCAACTAAAAGAGTAATGTTTTAAGAATAGTTAGATTTTCTTTAAAGCTTGCTTATCTGAATGAACTGAACTGTGCCTAATTTCTTCGCAGAGCAGCCTTCTGAGCCATCTCGTGGGCATCTCTGTGATGTTACCAATACAGCTGCAATGCTCCCCAGCACTGGGGATGCAGAAATTGTCCCTGAAGGTGAAGGACCGCAGTCCCCAAAACGCAAGCGACGAAGCTGTAGTGTTACTGTGAACTACAAGGAACCAAGTATTGTAGGGTAGGTATCTTGACTTTTCAGTTTGACATAAAGTTCATGATGTTCCATCCAACAGAGGATTTGAAAAACTTATTTAGATCTTGAAAACAAGACCTTAAAAAAGAGCTCAAAGAACTCAAATTCTAAAGTTAATAATACAGACTAGTTCGTGTGAAATGGAGCTTACTAGCTAAAAGTTATTGTTTTGAGTGATGTAGGGAACAGAACTCATTTTGCCTTTTTTTTTCTTTCAAACAGGAAACTCAGGAGAGGAGACCCATTTACAGATACAAAGTTCCTGTGTTCTCCAATTTTCAAGCTGAAAAAAGATGCTAAGCGACGTTCTCGTAAGATTCTATGAAAATATCCAATGAGAAATTGGTTAGTTGTCTTTGAGATTCTCAGCAAAACCACGCTTCTGCCATGAAGAAAATAATTTCCTGGATGAAGTATTTTGTTGCACAATATGTTATATAAATATGTACATATTTGTGTGTCTAGTATTAAAGACATCAGATTAGGAGGGCCTGGATTTATTCTAGTGACTTATTTTTAATGATACAGATTGATTACTTTTATAACTAAAGTGATTCTATTCAAGCTCCTTTTGAACGGATCTCGGAGTATATGGGAAATCTCTGATGGATAAGATGGTGAATGTCATTGTATGGGTGAACTTTAGGCACTTCAAATGTTTTGATCAGCAAGTATTTTTAATAACTGTGTTTGTACAGATCTTGTTTATGTGATGGCTGTAGTTTCATGTAGAATCTTGTAATAAATCTTAGTCTTTTGAAACAGCTCTGAGTGAATTGGTGTTCTTTTGGCAGTTTCCATAGTTGCTCCAAGGGCACTAATGTGTCAGCAGTGGGCATAACAGGCCTGTGTATTCTGTCCCCATCTTATGTGGTGGCATGAGCACTGTTTAGAAGCAACTCTGCAGCTGCAATTTGATTCTGTAGCTGCAGCTCTCAAAAGCAGCAATTTAGGCTTAATTGGTCCTGCACTGAGTGAGTGCAAGTTGGCATCAACAAGACAGAAACAAAGCAAATTTCTCCTGGTGAAGAAGGCTCCACTTGGATCCCAACTGTTGTGGAACATTCATAACAGTTTATAATAATTTTGTCTCTGCTTTGCCCAGTGCCTTTCCCAGAGGAAGAGTGCCACATTTGAGCTTGTGCTATGTGGTGTCACACTAGGCTGCATATGAGATCAGTGTTATCAACTGTCCAGCACTCAAACTACTTCGTCACACTAGGCTGCATATCAACTGTCCAGCACTCAAACTACTTTCACTTTGCTTGAGACACACTTAAGTATTAATAGGTTTGTGAACACCCAAATGAAAGCTTCATTCTAAACACCTAATGGGAAAACACAAAAACTACATGCTCTTCCTTTGTTTTGTAAGTCTGCCTGTCCCACTTCAATAGGTGCAAGATCTCTCCCTTTCAGTAAGAAAACTTACTTACTATTTTATTTGTAACTTCTTCTATGGCTCTCAATAATACTAATACTAGCTTCAGCTACTAAGCATTTGAAAGCAGTTGTTCACAACACAGCCTTTGGATGTTTGAACGGAAACTTAGCTTTACCTTTGTATCCTAAAATTCCAGCCACAAGGCCTCACCATCTCAGTCTGGAATTCTAGGACTAGAGGAACTTAAGCACAGTGGTTGAACTATATTGGTTAGAGCCTGGTCCTACTAATGCCAAGGTTGTGGGTCCTATCCCTGTATCAGCCATTCATGTTAGAGGTGCACTTAATGGTCTTGAGGGTGTTCTGTGAACCTCAGGTGCTCTTTAAGGAAACAAATCTGCAACAGCTGTTTTAGCAGGGAGAGCAAAAGGGTAGGGTTGTTGTAGAGCAACTCAAGGCAGGTGTAGTGGGTCTGGGTAGTTTTTTTCTTACTGGACTGAGCAAGCTTTAAAAATTGAAGTGATGAAGTACCAAGTAATGAAAAAAAGAGACAAAAATAAGTAGGGTTTTGTACATATATAATTTAAAACTATTCTGTACCAGTACAATATATTAATTTGACAAATGTAAAGTTCATCAGCTGTTAAAGCATTTGCAAAACCACATATCCTACCATAACTTTATTGCACAGTATCTATGAAAATATTAATTCTTAAATTAGAAAACACATTTCAATATAGAAGAGACAATCTGATTGAAAGACGATAAGAAAATCTACTCTGAAAATAACAAAAATTCACAGGTTACCAAGCTTAACAGGTGCATCTGTAGGCCCAATCTACAAAACAGGTCTATAGTATCCTGTTCTGGCTATTAAAGAAAAAGTACTCACTGTACCTTTGTTATAGATCCCAATGTAGGTCAGACTAAATTCATACAAAACACGATGGCAAGTCCAGCATTAACATTTTGAATACCTTGGGTACCACATTTACTACTTCTAGATAGTTCCTGACATCTCCTTGCTGAATTGATCTGTGATCTAACATTGCACAGGCATTTTGCAGGAATAGATTCTTTGACACAGCACAGGATTGGTTTTCTCTGTCTCATAACTTGAATTTTACCAGTATAACATCTGTAAATATAAAACACCAAGAATGAAAGTTTAATCTGTTTTTCACAAAAGCAGTTATAGTTTACAAACTCTAATTAGAAAATGTCAAGGGACAGCTTTTTGGCCTGTACTGATCTCCATTAAGGATTGAAGTGTACCTCTTAAATGTAGTGTAAGCAGCAAAATGTATATATATTTTATGTATATGTGAGTGTGTGTTCCTTTGGAAGATATACTAAGAGTTGTATAATGTTAATATGTTCCTGGGTCTAAATAATCACAGTTAATATGCATTTACAATAAAGCTTGGTAGAAGATCCAGTTTACCACAGAGCCAAGTATCTAAGCTCGAAGCTGTCCTATGTTGTCTTCCTTTGTGTACAATAGTCTTATTTCTGCTGAACAACCTAAAGAATTTAGCAGTGAGGAGTAGTAAGCAGGGTGGATCATGAAGTGCATAAAACCTTAACTCTACTGAGCCAATTAAAATTGTCTAGTAGATGCGAAGTAGTCTCTAAAGTTATTTTGGGTACTTATGTCCTGCATAAGCCAAGTCACTACGACATTGCGCATCTAGCCAGAATTTTTTTCTTTTTTCTTTTTTTTTTAAAGAGTGGTTATGAGATTACAATTTTCAGGTAAAATATTTATCAAAACTGAAAATGAATAGAAAAACTTGCATCTATCAAAGATCACAGGCAGTCCTTTTTCAGAACTGACTGCTCTTCTCTCACAGCTTCTCAACCAGCTGAGTGTTTCTTTTAAAAAATAATATCTTATAAAAAGATTCTACAAAGAAACAAGTGTTTCAGAATCCCCCCACACCTGTTGTTTTCCCTTACAATTTTCTTTTTTACTGGAAAAAATAATAAAACTTTATCAAATAGGTACTGCATTAGGTAAGCTATAACATTAGGTAAGCTATAACATCTGTTGTCTGGGAATTTTCTTCATCTTCCCAAACATGTGCAACTTCCCCCATGTTTGTGGGGTTTCTGAGGCTGTAGCTGATAAACTTATTAGGAACATAAGGTAATCGGCACACAAAAGAAATATTCCGTAATTAAATACATTATAAAGCATTTTAATAAAATAATTTTTGTAACTTCAGTATAATACATGTTTGCAAAACTAAAAGGGTTTTTAAAAGTGCTAAGTATTAAACAGAAGTTTCTTAAAAGTCCCACAACTCAGATATAGAACGGCTTTTCCTGTCCATAACATAGGCACACTATTTGGTTGTAAAAAAGACAGTGTCACTTGTCAATTAATCCAGCTTCTTTAATTTTTGTGTAGAAGAATTTCTCCAGTATATTGGCACATTTGTAGTATTCACTCTCGGGGGGGTTGTACTCTCTGCAGTTTGTAAAGACTCGTTGCAAGTCTGCCATGAACAATTTCTTAGACACGTAGTACCTGTTCTTGAGTCGCTCACTCATTGTTTTGAGATCTGCACAGAAGAAAAATAGATTAACAGCGTTGGATTCAAATACATTTTGTGTGCAGTGTCCCTTCAGACTGATTTGCCATTTAACATGAACAGGCAAAGCTAAGATTTGGAATGGAAATTGCCTTCATCTCAGGCAGGGTCTGTATTTTAGCTTCAAAAGTAACTGAGCTGCTAGCTGCTGGAACTAAGCAATACCTCACTGTAAGGATAAATTTATGTAGCGTTTATTTTTAATTCTTTAAAACATTAAAGCTTTTTTTGTTCTGTTCTCATACTTAGAGCTCTGAGTTTTCTGTGGTTAGTAGATGTCCCTAATCCTCTTTTGACTGTCCTGAGACAACCTGTTCTCAGCTCTGCTGGAGGAGGCCTTAGGGGTATATGGGCAAAGAATTCAAACATCAAAAAACATGTATGTTAAACTATAATCCTTACTGCTGTGCAAACACAGCAGAGAAGATACATTGTCTACACTACAAGCAGGATTTGTAGCCTTGAAAAAAAAAGATAAAATTTGTTCTACACTCTACATATATTTTTATTACCTCTTCAGAGTTTATAGTTGTATATCCTTTTTAAGAACCATGTGAGAACTGATCTCCCCTGCTTTCAGAGCATCCTGCAAAATATTTACTTACAGAACATTCTTTAAGAAGTGTTCTCCTTTAAGAAGTGTTCTCCTTTATACTAAAATCAGTCATCCATAAAATATGTAAATCATCTGTGTTCTCCACATATTCACTTTCCCACTAATTCTCATCAAGCATGTAAAAATTCTGTCTACAGTACAAGTGTTCTAGGAGTGAGTACAGGAATAGAAGTAGTGGGAGGTGTGCTGGATGCCTTGGCTTTTCTCACCTCAGATGCTCTAACTAGTTTTTTTAGCAATGCTTGAGCCAGGCATCAACAGCACCTTTGTGAAACTGAAACAGAAGTAGCTGAATTGAAGAGGATTTAATGTCAGAGTATTGCAAGGACACCAGAGACCAAAGACCTCCAATGCAAAGGAATTAAACTTTTTAATTTCAGATTTTAAAATATGGTTGTATTTTTGTTTTGGTAATGGTTTTGGGGGTTTTAGGGGTGGGTTTGCTTTTTAAGAGGAATTTGAGTTTATCAAAAGAGAGGAAACCCTTTCAAATTGACAGGATGTGATTATTTAAGGAAAGTTTAATGGACCCTCTCAAATACTTTTTCTAATGGTACAGAACCTGCCACTCTCTAGTTTTGCACAATATTTTGCAAAAGTAAAGGCTCATTCAGCTTCCATTAAGTCTGAAATTCAGGTGACTATACCTAAACTAGATATCCATTGACTAATTATAGCATCCAGCTGAGAAGGCTGTTCAGCTCACCCTAAAGAAAATGTTGTCTGGCTAGAGAGTTAAGCTGTTCTCCTCTAAGCACAGTGAAAGTTTGGTTCCATCTGTCACTCAGCCATACAGCTTTTGAATGGCAAATGAAAAGGGGAAAAAAACCCCAAAGAGTATTGCTTGATACAGCACCTGAAGAGCACTTAAAACAGGGTAAAAAAAGCATTTCTACATGAGAACTGACCTTATGAGGTAGTAAAAAAAATTTGCAGCCATACCTCTCAAAAATTGTGCCATTTTGTCTATATACAAACATAAAGGCAACTGTTCTATCTTGTCTGAATAACTTTTTACAGTATCAGCATGATGGCAGGGAGAGCAGAAAGAAATCTGAATTTATCACAAATCAAGGCACAGTTTAGACATGCTGGGTTCCTTAGCTGAAAAAAAAAAGCAAAACTAAACCAAAGACTTCAGCTCAATCCTCAAAGTAAACTACTGCCCCTACCTCTAGTGTAATGCATCTGAACAAGGAAAGGACAGACAACATTCCTACTTTGAGTTTGCCAACTTAGGTAAGTTATTTGTAACCACTGTTCAGATTAAACAGATTTCTGAGCTAGACTGGCTCAGAAAAGCAGACAGAGAAAACTCTGCCACAGAAAGGAACTCACATTCTTTTTCTTCATTGGTAGAAAATAAATTTGTGTTGGGGGTACAGGAAGCCAGCAATTGGTTTATAAAATATATGTACATCTGCTATTTGGGAATGGTAATTTGAATATAAAAAATAATTAAACTAAATTAATAGACATGGGCTTGGAGCCCATGCAAAGCAACATGAACAAATGCTTTTATTCTTTGAGAAGCTGATAGCTAATAGCCTGCCATGAATCTGTATTTCATCCTCTAATGATATTAAAGGGTCCAGAAACTGTAATCAGAATGATAGAGGTGAGTATTGTACAAATGAGGAAGGAGTGCCAGAATTCAGTTTTAAATCTGGTGCAGTACAAATCAAGCATTCTTTTAGAGTATCACTGAAATACCATTGAAATTATATGTCCCAGAAGTCAAAAGCTGGGTCATAAGAGAAGCAGTCAAAAGAAAAACATTAGCAGTTGTGTACTTCCCTTTGCAAGCAATCCTACACAAACAATAGCTGTGTAACTTAGAAGTAAAAATAAATAAATAAATAAATGTAACACCTCAGACAACTGTGGCAGATCTAAAAGAGAAAGATAAAAGTTAGCTTAAAATTAGTTGCATGAAGCATTTTCCTAAACTTAAATTGGAGCAAAGTATTAACACTTACTTAGAAAACCCTGTGACCTTTGAAAATGTTTTCTCTATATGATTTAGAAATCTTACATCTGTATTTCAAAGCAACTCAAATGCTCAGGTGTCCCTGAAAGTTTGCCTTCAGGTTTTTTAACATTATGAGTAGGATCTGCAATGACCAGTTACCACACACAAGAATATATCCCTACAACTCACCTACACCAGCTGAGTCCTGAAAGCTTCCAGCTGACTGCACCATTTAAGAGCTTGTTAGAGCTCTCTAGGGCACACTAAGATTTCAGATATGTACACCACACAGGTTTCACAGAGGTCACAGAGCACTCATCAATTTCAAACGACAGCATCACACTCTTGACACTTCACAGCTGCAAGGTATTCAGCTGCAAGTAACATATATCTTTTACCATAAAACAATCAGATTAAAATTTATCTGCTATGTCTGCAGCTATAATGATTTTTAAACTCTACTTAAAAAATGTTAATGGCATTACCCATGGGAAACCTTATAACTTCATAATATCCAGGAGCTTCTGTTCTCTTCACAGGTTCCATGAAGGGCCAAGCGCTTTGATGGCTCTTTGGTAAAGAAAAAAGTAAGGTATCTAATATGGAAACTAGATATTGGAAATCATTTAAAAATCTTTACAGAAAGTAAACTAGAGCTAGCACTCACCTTGACTTGCTGCAGGATGGTTTTTAACGTGCTGTAAAGTTGATCTGGATCCTTGGACTCCTTACTTGAAGGAAAATATAAATAAAAAAAATTAGTTTGAGTCCCTTATCTTTGTTCCTACAATTTGCATCTTACCTAAAAGCAACTCCCAAATTTCAAGCATTTTATGGAAGAAATAAAATTTAAAACAAGCAAACAAACACAAACAAAAATCCTCAAAAAAGAACCCCACTACCCAAACCACACTTGCCCATAAGAAAAAATAAAATAAAAAATACCACCAAAAAGCCACTTAAGAACTCATCTCTTGTAGATTATTTGATTTCCAGTGGATGGAAGGAAATATCAAGTGACATTGTTTAAAGAATTTTCCCTAAGGAATATCCCAAAGCACTTACCCTCTTTCTTTTCCGCTTGGTTTCCAGCCAGTCTCTCCTGTACACCAACAACATGAGATATTATATGGGAACTACAGTAGGTCAAAACATTAACTGAGTTATTACAACTCAAAGAAGAAAAGCTATTCAGCACTACTGCAGTAAAATGGGTTTGTTTTAATAAAAGCTACTCCTAATAAATAACATAACCATCTAGCCCGCAGCTCCATTCAATTTCCTACATGATTCTTCCACCAGACTGCTGAAAAGATTCTACAATATTTCTATATGAAACACATTTCTTTTCAATAATTCAATACATATTTTACTGCAACCCACCCCTGCAAAGAATAATCATGACAAAGTTATCCAATCTGATTCCCCAGGGACAAAGAATAAATTGCAGAAAAGCATAGCCAAAAAAAGTCCCCCAAAATATGATACTTAATTATTTTTAATTCTGTTTTGTCCTGTACGTTCATGCCTAGCACAGAAATCATTGCTGTTCAGGAGTATAGTGCATTAAAATGGTGCCAGAGGGAAAATGCTGCCTACACTGTGATACAAATCAAAGAGGGATCACATATAAGTAAAATTATACACACGTACAGAAAAGAGGATCAGCCTGGGATGCCTTGGGGAAATCTCAAAGACAGCAGTTGTAACAGAAACACAACAATCTTCACAGAAATCAAATCAGCAAACCAAAACAATTACATTCTAATCAAAAAGAACTATATGACTACATTAGTATTTCTAGTCTTGGACCTTTCTTGGGCTATTCTGCTTCTGTTCTACATTAAAAGAGTTTGATACATACTAATTCCAGGAATGCTTTCTATAGGAATCTGCCGTACTCCATCTTTGAAGCAAGAAAGGCCAGGATAAACTTTTCGGATTTGAGCTTGCTTCCTTTCTATGAGCTTTTTAATAATCTGTAATAAAGCAGTAGAGAAAACAAAAAATAATTTATTTGGTCTAAAGTCACCCAGAATATAAATGCAAAACTGTGGTGATCAGAAACATTCTCACTTCCTAACTTTGCAGTGCTTTTCCATGAAGCTGAAAATGGGGCTGAGCTAACTGACCAAACATTGATTCTGCAAATGAAGCTACTAGGTCTCTCAGCTATTTTGGCACAAATCTAGAAAGAAAGTAATAATTTCTTTCTAGATTTGTGCCAAAATCTAGAAAGAAAGCTCTATTGATCACAAGCTGCACAGCTCTTGGGAAGACTGCAGCAGAGGCAGAGAAGGAAATTTTCTGGAAGAAGGTTTGAGAACTGGCTATAAAATTTTAATAGCTGGAACTTCTGAAATGCTTCAGCACAGCTGGTCAAAAATTTTAAGGCACATACTGAATGCATTTATTTTTATGTACATGCATGTTCATATTCCAAAATTTTAAAAATTGGAAACCCATTAACTTCAAAGTCTCCATATATCTATCTGTAGGAGTTGCTTATGTATCAATCAAAAACACTCTCATGAAACATTTTGTCTGGAGGATGTCAAAATGATGCCACTCTTGACAACCAAAATTCTACTCTCTTTGCAAATGCTAGGGAAAGGCTTTTCCCACTCCAGGGTACACTCTGTTTTACTTTGCAATCTTATTACCTCAAATTCTAAGCAATTTTCTTTGGTGCTCTTGATACTCACTTAGATAGTTATCTAAGCTTTGTGTGTCCTGGATATGCGACTTTCAAAACTTCATAACTTGGAGTAAACAAATGCACAGCCACGCACACTGCCAGTCTGATAGAATATTTTCTTTGGAAACAATAAAAATTGACATATTTTTAAGGACCTTCACTCCCTCATACAGAGTATTTCCTCTCAAAGAAGAGGAAAAAGATAAATTCAGACTTTTTTTAAACGAAATTAAAAAGTCAGGTTTGAACAATCTTAAAAGAACAAATTATAAATAGTATTTCTTTAAAAACCAAAGAAAGTATTTAAAAACAAGTGGGAATGTCATAATTATTTTGCTAATAAACTGCTTTATTATATAGAATATTATTAAGGACTAAATAAAAAACAACTCACATAAAATCCAAAGAGGGACAGACTGGAAATTAAGACAGTCTGCCCTTGATTTATATATTTTAAAACTGGCAGAAAAAAAGAATCCTCTTTCTGTCAAGTAAAACAGGCCATGCAATACAAACACTCCATTTGAATGTCACTCTAATGAACACATATACATACTGATATGGGAGGGAAGGAACTGACAAAGTAATAAAAAAAAACCTAATCTCACAAGATTTTGCTTAGTTAACTACCACAAAATTGAACTGTGAATTACTCCTCAAAATACCAGGACTTTAACAGTCTTGCTCTTGTTAAGTCAGCAAGTTAGAATTTGATGCTTCAACTACAAAATTTTGGCACTGGGACTTGAATGAAGGGATTATTCTAGCTAATAAAAGTATGTACTCAAATTTAAGCACCAAAGCAAAGAAGAGAGCTAACCTGGCACCCACTGAACTCTTTCTAAATATCTGAATAGAGAGTAACATTCAACATTTCAATTCAACCTTCACCTCTTTTTGCTTTTTGATGATGACAGAAAATTCCGTGTAGGGGATCCTTGGATTTAATTCACATCCCATTAATGTGGCACCTTCATAATCCTTGATGTAGCCAACATATTTTGCTTTTGGTACTTTAATATCTTTGGAGAAACCCTGACAAAGAGAAAAAAAAAGAACTTATATTGTCATTATGCCATTTTCCTTTTACATTTTTGTTTTAACTGAAATTAATGAGGATTGAGAACCAAATTCATCATAATGTTAAAATACAATAAATACAACAGTGAGTTACAGACCATGGTTCAGTGTTGCATAAACCTTCTCATGGGAGGCACTTGATAAAAGAACAGTTAATTGCTAAGAAGGGCGATAGGGGAGATTGTACTCATTTTGAATGTGTGAAGAGTAGATTGTACCAGTTTTACATACAGAACCATAGAACTGGCTGGAAGGAACTTGAAGAGGTCATTTAGCCTCAGTCCAGAACAGGTCTCATCATATCTGGCTGATCAGGGCCATGACCAGTCCTGAATATTGTAAAAGGACAGATATTCCACCACCTCCCTCAGCAACATTTTTCAGTATTTCATCACCCTCAGGACAGGAAAGGAAAAAAATTTCCTTCTACCTGGTTGCAATTTCCCACTATTTCAGGTCATCTTCACTGCCTAATGCTCTACATCTCTGAGAAAAATCTGACTCCATTTTGCTGACCAGATAGTTGACACCTGTTTATCAAATCTATTTGACAGAACAGACATTGCCATCTTTCCTGAATTTGAACCTCATGCTTCAAATCACGAGGAGATGTAAGTGCAGGTCAGGTAAGTTTTCATCTGTCACAGGTATGCCTAGTCCTTCTTTATACTTGTTATAGAATCAGTGAATGAACTGACATTTTACTAGTTTTTAGACAAGACAAATTATTGACTATACCATATACTTCTGTTCAGATGATTCTATCAAAGTAAAATGTATTAGAAGCCAAAAACATTACCCAAGATGAGCTCATTTTATAGATAAAAAATACACATGTAAAATTGCCTTATACATTTTATCCAATTACTTTGTCATGCCTAGTTATTTAGTCAACCCTACTGATAGAAAACTTCTTGCACAAAGTAATTTCTTGCATTAAACTTACTTGTTTTTTGAAGTAGCCGATAGCATATTCATCTGCATATGTGAGAAAGTTGAGAATGTTGTGTTTGATGTGGTACTCCTTCAGATGGTTCATTAGGTGAGTCCCATAACCCTGGGTGAAACATAGCAGGAAAAAGCCATGACAAAGCCTCTGGGGACTGCACATATTAGAACCTGTGGACTCTGGGTTATTACACACTGTTTCTCAAAATGCAATCTTTCCTTCAGATCCTGTTTAAAAGATTTTCTCTTAATTAACTGGGTGTTGCACACTCAAGAGCAAACTCTTTTGAGCCTTGTAGGGGTACCTTTGTGACCCAGCATGGACGTAATTCAAGGTGCCCACCTTTTTTTTTTTTTTTGTTCCTCTTTTAAATTAGATATCAACCATTAAAATCACATACTTCACCCATAACAAAACTGCACATACTGCAACAACAGAACATCCTTTCTGAGCCATATCACTTCAAAACTACAAAGTAGTAACAATACTGAAATTATTCCAGTGTTCTGTGCATCTGTAGCAAAACAGTCTCTGTCTCAAAGGATTTATTATCTAAGCTCATCATAAGCACAAAAAGGAACAGTGAACAATTACCATAATAAGGAGCAGAAAATTATAGAGTCCACAATCAAATAAACAACTACGCCTTCTGACTGCACAAAGGTATGATTTCCATTTAAATTCAGCCCCAAAGTAAATAAGAGGTTGCATTTATTCACAATGCCAAGGAAGATATAGTGATCCCCTTCTACAGTGATACGAAGAAATGTAAAATAGATAGGTAATCCCATAATAGTGTTTTGTTCCTGCAAATGTTTCAATTTTCTCATCATGCAGACTAACAGGACACTTAGAGAAACATACACGGATTCCTTTTGGGTACGCTGCTCTTGAAAACTGGGAAAATTTTTACGTATGTAAAAAAGCCAGAAAAATGAATTAGAAAATACAAACTTCTGATTTAACTTACAATTTCATAGCCCCAAATATGGCAATTGCCAGATAGGAAACTCAGGCACATGCAGTAAAACTTAAAATTATTTTGTAATATGGGACCAAACTACCCAAAACCAATTCAATTTGTATGGGAAAACAATTCTTATCTTTTTCTCTCCAGTCTCAAACTGAATTAAAATAGGAATATATTTTTCCTAAGTCCTGGCAGGTCACCCATGTGTGAACATTTTTTTTTCCTCAGTTACCTGCTGACAGGGTCAGCTCACTCAGAGCAAAAAGCGGGAAGGCAAATTTGCAGAAACACTCAAGTGAAACAGCAAAGCACTCAGAGGATAAAACAATAAATAGTGTGTTATGCAGCCCTGGTGGCAATCTGATGGGTCAGAATTATCTGCTCTATTATTTTGAAAGATTATTCCTAGAAAATCACAACACACCTTTGGCAGCCTCACCTGTGTAGTGCAGTTAAGAACAACTTAGGCATATTCTGTTGGGATTTGCATTTGCTAAAACACTCTGAATGCTGACAGGTCATTGCTTAATGTAGGGAAGTGCTCCTCTCTAACACCAGAGTTGAATAAAATCAAATATAACCTGAGTATTAACGGTTGTTACAGACTTTCAATCCCACTGTGTTACTCTTTTGCACCAGGGTGTACAATTTTTGCATGTTAACTGCTATACGCTCTGAGTTAACCTACATCTCAGCTCTTGCTTCTTGAAATGAAAATAATGAAGCTAGAGCACCACCTAAAGGCAAAACACTGAACCAAATGGTGAGTAGCTGGAAAAGC
Organism: Geospiza fortis; assembly: GCF_000277835.1. Lineage (NCBI taxonomy): Eukaryota > Metazoa > Chordata > Aves > Passeriformes > Thraupidae > Geospiza > Geospiza fortis. Next base: position 77,809 of record NW_005054333.1, read on the forward strand.
TGGAAGAATATCATGTATTCATAGTGCTCTGTATTCTTTCAACACAGATGCTAATTCCCAAAATCCTGAGAAAATGTTGTGGCATTTACTCAAAAAAGAGTGTACAGGATTGACCCTGTGCTTATTTTGAGATGTAAAACTACACTTTATTTTTTTATTATATTTCATTTAGATTGAAGTTATGTAATGGCACAAAGTACTTGAACACAAATTACTGCCCCGCACAAGCAATATATTTCAGTCAACCACAAGATGTTACACTACACAGACACAACTACTGGAGACAGAGGCATGAAAATTCCAAGAATGGCAGGCTACTGGCCACTATTGCTCTGCTGAGAAAAATTTTATTTAATTAATCAAATACAGGTAATCCTACTATTACGATGACAATGCTAAATTTGCACATTTTACTTTGGTTTTTGTTTATTGTATTCAGAATTGCTGTATCTTTCAAAATCTATTTCTGCCTGGCAACTCAGCAGCATATTCAACATGACTAAAAGTATTAGAAGCACATGCAGTGGGTGAATGGGACTCAAATGCATTTAATAAACACTTGTAATACAGAATTCTTTTTACCTTGACTTGCTCATTGGAAGTCACAGCACAGAAAACAATCTCTGTAAATCCTTGGGAGGGGAACATCCGGAAGCAGATACCACCGATAACGCGACCATCTTTTATTAATGCAAGGGTTTTATGTTTCCTGAGCAGACAAAAATAACAATCACTTTAATTCATACACATAGTACATCAAGTGCCATTAACCTTCCTTTTTCAGAAACTTGATTCACTTCTTTCCATGATGATAATGCAATTCTGTATGCCTCCTAAGTTAGCCACTGTATCTATAGAAGAGTTGCTACTTTAATATCATGCTTTCAATAGACCATAAAGGTGATCATCACAGAGCAAGCTCCTGGCCTTGCCAAGTACTCTGAGATACTCAGGTAATGCCCAATAAATAAAAGTTGTATTGCTTTCATTGAATCTATTGTTGATAGTTACACCATTGCACAATTCTCAGAATTATTTTATCCTGAGTAAATTAGAAATTATTGGAGTTACAGGAGAGCAAGTCCTTTCTAAGGGATTCCTGTTTCCTTGCATGCAATCTCCATAGTTAAGCTATCAGTCTCAAATGCAGCTGATGAAGTAAGAGAGGACATTTCTTATTTCTAATCACCCACTCCTCCAGGAATCAAGACCAGAATAAATATCCATTTCTGTTGCACTTATAATGACTGCTAGGAAAGATGTAGCAAGGTGCAATCTAAACTCTAATGTCAAGGATAAGGAATTTTAGTATAATTATCAAGGTGTGAAAACAGTGCACCATCCTTTAGATTATTTAATACACAGTATCATATAAATCATATGACTCCCTGCCAAAAAGCCCAAAGAGTAGTTATATTGCATGTGCCACCATTGAAGATTTTATACATATTATATATTCTTTTTTTCTTGTACATATTTTAGTGCTTTTTTTAACTTGTGGAATGACAGCAGCAATGCAGTAGCTTGAGCTTTTGTGGTGGTTTCACCCTGGCTGGATGCCAGGTGCCCATCAAAGCTGCTCTATCACTCCTCAGCTGCACAGGGTAGACAAAATGTAATGAAAGACTCATGAGTTGAGGTAAGAGCAGGGAGAAATAACTCAGTAACTACTACCACAGGCCAAACAGGCTTCACTTGGGGAAATTAGCTGAATTTATTACCAATCAAAATCAGAGCAGGATGACAGAAAGTAAAACAAATCCTAAAAACTACCTTTCCCCTCCTCCTTCCTGATTCTCTACCTTCTCTCCCAAGCAGTGCAGGGGGATGGGGAATGGGGTTATGGTCAGTTCACCACATGCTGTCCATGTCACAGTTTCCTCCTCAGGCAGAGGAGTTCTTCCCCTGCTCCAGTGCGGGGTCTCTCCCACGGGCTACAGTCCTTCAGGAATTGCAGTGGCACGGGTCCCTTTCCATAGGGACACAAGTCCTGCCAGCAAAGCTGCTCTACCAGGTAGTGTGGGCAACTCTCTTCAGAGGATCTGCCAGGAGGCTGCTCCAGGGTGGGATTCCCACAGGACCACAGCCTTCCTTCAGGCATCCACCTGCTCCAGCATGGGGCTCCTTCACAGGCTGCAGAGGGACATGAGTCTCCCCAGCGTGTTCACCATGGAAGCTTAAACTGCTGGAGCAGATCATGAAGAACTGCAGCCTGTGGGAAGGACCCATGTTGGAGAAGTTCATGGAGAACTGTCTCTCATGGGAGGGACCCCATACTGGAGCAGGGAGAGAGTGTGGGAAGTCCTTCCCTATGGAGGAAGAAGCAGCAGACACCACAGGGGAACTGACCACAGCCTCCATTCCCCATCCCCCAGCACTGCATGGGGGAGAAGGCAGAGAATCACGAATCCAACTAAGCTTGGGAAGAAGGAAGGCGTGGGGTAAAGGTATTTTAAGATGCAGTTTTTATTTTCTCATTATCCTATTCTGATTTGATTTGTAAAAAATTAATTTCATCAAATTGAGTCTATTTTGCCTGTGATAGTCATCAGTGAGTGATCTCTCCTTGTCCTTCTATCCAAGAACTTTGTACTTTCTCTCCCCTGTCCAGCTGAGGAGGGGAGTAATAGAGGAGGTTTTGTGGGAATCTGGTATCCAGCCAATGTCCCACCGTCCCACAACAAGAAGCCACTTATTATTAATACAGCCGCCAAGATGGCACTTGGGTACAACCCAATTGGATTGACCAGGAGTTATGAGGGCTTGAAAAGATGGCAAAAGCACAGCAGAGGCAGAGCTGCTCTCCAGCCCTCCTCTGCTGCAAACAGCACCAGGCTCCCTCTGTCTCACAGGGCAGCCCCCTGTCCAAGGATACCCACGGATCAAAGACCAAGCGGGTGATGTATTCCTTTGGCATCCGAGGCAGCTGATGGGAGAACACGTTCTGCAAACCAACCAGCCACATCATGATCTTCTTGTTGGGCTTCTGGTTCAGGGAGTTGCCGACCACATGGAATTCAATGACCCCCCTGCGCTCCTCCAGCCTGGCTGCCTCGTCCCGGGCCGAGTGTGCCGAGAGGAAGTTGGTCTGTGCCACACAAACGAGGAACAAAATCACAGTTTTGAGATTTCACATCCTCTGACAGAACAGCTTTAATGAACAAACAAATAAACCCCACTCTCTTTTTCCAACAGAACTGCCAATGACTGCCTCTGTAATGTAGCTTTGCAGAAGGGACACCATCAAATAAGCCAGATGTAAGTCTGCATTACAGTCTACAAAGGCCAATCTGAATTTATATTGATACAGATGATAAAACAACAATAATGGTTATGACTCAAAAAGTTCCAACACCCCTTGAGGGATAACACACATCCACTTAAAGCCTATGCCACTAGGTCTTCATATTTGCTTTACTCTTAGCCAGCTTGGGCATGACTTGTGAATTCGCCTACACATACTGCAAATCACACATTTTAATGGCAGCACAGGAAAAGTAGGTGTTTTTCATTTTATTAGTGCTTTCCACTATCTCTGCCACTACTGTAAGAGCCTCAAAAAAAGATTTTAATTCCTACAGAATTTGCTGTTACATATCTAGCAATTGCAGCTATATTTCTAAATGCAGATTAAATTAATACAGAAAATTTATTTAGCTTATTTTTTTCAAGATCATTTTACAATGCCAAAACATCTCTGTATGCACATATTGTTTACTTTTTTGAGCAAAGTTTGGCTGCTGGGTTTCTAGTCACTGCCAGCCCCAACAGCCAGGCTGGCACAGCATTTGTAATATGCAGAGCCATCAGTCACAGTGCATAGTTTGAATAAGAAATGTAGGTGGTTCCAAATCTTCAGCAGTTTCTAGCTAAATCTTGGCAAATGAGTTGCTGGCAAAACATAGCCTGGCAGAGAGAACAGAAGGAGGAAAAGCCAGCCAAGGAAAAAAAAAGTGCAATTCTGTGCATGGCACAATTCTGCAATTCTGTTTGTTTTTCTCTTCCAGTTGGAAAAAAAAAGAGCAACTGGGGAAGACGGAGTAAATAACTGTTTAGATCAGTTTCTGCACCAGAGAGAGGTTTTAACTTCGGATCTTTCATTCTGCTGCAATTCTTGAACTCTAATTAACCTTAACAAATCACCTTTTTTTAAACCTTAACAAATTTTTTATTTAAAATTTTTTAAAAAAATTAAGGTTAAAAAAATTTAAGGTTAAACTGCTGGAGCAGATCATGAAGAACTGCAGCCTGTGGGAAGGACCCATGTTGGAGAAGTTCATGGAGAACTGTCTCTCATGGGAGGGACCCCATACTGGAGCAGGGAGAGAGTGTGGGAAGTCCTTCCCTGTGGAGGAAGAAGCAGCAGACACCACAGGGGAACTGACCACAGCCTCCATTCCCCATCCCCCAGCACTGCTTGGGGGAGAAGGCAGAGGATCATGAATGCAGCTAAGCTTGAGAAGAAGGGAGGCATGGGGCAAAGGTATTTTAAAATATAGTTTTTATTTTCTCATTATCCTATTCTGATCTGATTTGTAAAAATTTGTTAATGTTAAAAAAATTTGCCTTTTTTAACCATTCTGTAACAAAAGCCCCTTGCAGGATAACCTGAGATCTATGTTCTTACTATCAACAGTTCACAAGTCTCTTTCCTAACTGTACACAACACATTAAAAAAAAAAACTGTAGAACTATTTTTCATGTTTATGATGTATTTCACCAGTATTTTTTGTTCACCAAATCATACCCTTTCAAAGTCTATTTTTCTAGACAGGACTCTTAGCTTATCACATTCTATCCATGTGGAACATTTACTAAAAACAGACCATTCACAATCAGACCATTTGCAACACCAAGCCTATATCTCACCTCTGGCCCAAGCATTGCTGCAGGATCTGTAATTGTTGACATTACTTCATTGATTAACTCAATAGGGATATCTCCTACAACCCTTGGTCTCTTCGAATCCTCCAGAGAATAGGGTTCATTATTTTTTCTCTTCTCCCCTATGAAACAAAACTCGGACAAATTAGAAATGACCAAAATGTCACAGACTAGCACTATGAAGTGTCACACTCCTGTCATATCCTGCAGTTTATATGACAAGTTTGAGGTTGGGTTTTTTTGGGGGTTTTTTTGTTTGTTTGTTTGGTTTTTTTTTTCTTTGTTCATTTTTGTTGTTGTTGTTTGTTTTTTTGGTGGTGTTTTATCCCTATAGACAAAGAGAAAGAGAAATAAATGAAATCTGGAAAATATTTATGACTTCTCAATTTCTACTTTGCACTGGGGTATTAGCATGAAGCAGGGAAAATATACCTCTCCTTCCACTACACCTCTGTGACTTCACAGTTAAACTATTTGCTTTTTCTTTTTGATTCAAAATCCTCTGCATGGAACCTCTGTGCAGCTGTCTTGGAAGGTCAGTGCTCAACACACAAATTGCAGTGCCTATTTCTTGATAACACAAAATCCCCCATTTAGGATTCACTGGAACTTAGTATCCATCATATAATTTTTTCACCTCTTCTGTAAACCAAGCAGCACATACAGTCTGATGTGTCATACATATTTAAAAAACCATATAAAATTTCCAAATCAAAATATACCAAGTTAATAATTAACTGCCCTACTGACTGCAGAGCCACATGTATTATACAGCAAAAGAAACTACTTAAATTCATAGAAGAACAGTCCACCAAGGACTAGCAGAGCTACAGTAACAGAGATCCAGCTCCTAGCTCAGGATTATCCCACTCATTATCCTATTCATTCCCACTTCTGAGGGACAAGTTGAGAAATTACCTTAAGGAAAACTGCAGTTTAGGAGCTGCCCTAAGTTTCTCTGTAGTGAACACTGAGACTCAAAATTCACTTTGGTTTTGATTTTTCTCCTTCGTTGAGGACTCACTTTGCATAAGCTTGGGATCATCTCTCTGACCTAACAACCTCTCTTGACAGGCTCATTAATCCTGAGGTGTTTGAAAAAGGATTTATTAGGAGAATATATGCATCCACCAACTCTTTTCCTTATAAGGTTTTTTTTTTCTTTGACCTAACCTCATTCAGGTTTTGAATTTAACCTAGTTGGTATGTCTGTGTTTTTATTCTCTGCTCAAATGTATGCAATTTCAGTACCTTGAAAGATTGAAAAACCCAAATGTGATGGCTCCTTCTACTCCACCATTATTTAAATGAAACCTCTCCTCATGACTTATAATAGATGTACTCCAAGAAAAGTATTTTTCAAAAAACCTCTGACACCACCAGACCTGTCCCCATTTTAATTTAATTTAAACAAACCAATTGGGGATTTTTGCAAATACAGTTGTGATATCTGTTAGTTAAACACTACCATAATGGAGAAAAAGATATGTCTGTGTAAATCTTTCAGCAAAAACACCTCAAGTTTGCTAATGTAGAGTGAAGGCAAAGGTTACCATATACTGCAACTACTGATAATATCAACAGAAGTCAAAAGGCAAGGCTCCTTCTCCATTACCTAAGTTAGGGTCAAGGGCAGAAGAAACTTTACAAGCTGGACTCATATTCCCACTGTTGGATTGCTCCAGAGATGAAGGACTTGCACTGTATGCAACAGATCTCGCAACAGGAGGTGGACTGATAACTGCAGTGACATAAAAAACAAACACAGAAAAAATCAGGTCATGGAACCCATTCTGGTGCTGATGGAAAGACTGTCACAAAGACGGACACCCACCACCCAAAAAGGAACAGTGAACACTGTGCAACCGAGCAATGCCACCAGTTCCCAAGTAGAGACATTAAAGATTTATCTCAGTGTATTTTTCTAAACTGAATTCTACCAAAGGAGGGGGTGCTGGATAACAGGGATTGCAAACATAAGGCTTCATTAGTTCACAGTGCTGAGCAGAAGCTAAGAAAACAAACTTTTTTCACATACCTGCCAAGCCTGCTGGCATTTAGCTTCATGAAAAGGTTTTTTGTAGGGCTCTATTGAAAAGCAAAATCTCATCATTCAGCTCCATCTGTCCAATTTACAGTGCTCTACGACTGGTTGGACAAATAAAACTCAAGAAAGGGAGAAGCTGTTTCACCAATTAAGAGAATGAAACTATTATTTTAAAAGGTCACAGAGTAACATCTCTCTCTCTCTAACATATATATTTAAAAAGCCCCACATTAGTTCTAAATCATGCAGTTTTTTCATTTGTGTTACCCATCACTAAATGCAAATTACCTGTCTGGATTCCCAGCTGGCCAGTTCTGGAACTGGACACCATGAAATCCTGATCCCAAATAGGAGAATTCTGGCTGTACACTTCTTCTTCCAGCATAGACAGAAACCTAGGTACAAAACCAGGCAAAATAGCAATTCATGGGATAATTCCAAACTGGTTCTTTTTCAAAATAAGCACTTGCAATGTATTTAAATTAAAAACATTACTAAGTCAGCAAGAAAATGCTGTTGGCCAATGCTATTAAAAAAAACCCCATACATGCAAAAATCACAAGCCAGAGTAGACATGAAGTATCATAATTCAGTAGAGTGCTTTCACGTACTAAACCTTACCTCTGATTACAAGCAACAGTTATCTAATTTGCAAGTGTGGAAAAAAACAGTTACAAACTACTTTTATGGAACAAAATTCCACTAGTAAGAAAGCTATGAGTTGATTGATGTTATACAATAATTGCAAAATAAGTCTGTTTTGATAAACCAGTATTTTGCAGATGCATTTGCTTTCTGCCTTGGATAGAACCCCAGTGTTACTAACAATGCTCTTTGGAAGATATTTTCATTCCTTTAAGTGTCCTACTGTAACTTTTAATTGCATGTTTGTGGTTGCATAACAGTATTTTTAACCTTACTTTGGTACAGCTACAGAAACAGCACGATGTTAAACCTCTCTTAGAATTATTGAATTCCACACATCAGACTCTCCAGCACCCTCACCTTCTCAGGGCTGATACACCAGTTCCCTCCCAGCAGCAAGACAACACAGCTGCTTATCCTACGTTGCACAAAAGGGGTTTTCAGACCAGAAGTTGACATGGCACATTTCTACTCTCTGGAGATATCTGTATGTATAAAAATTGTTCAGCTGAAACCAACAGGACTGTTGAGTAAAACTTCCTTGAACAGGACAGGGATTTTCAGGATCAAGTCAGACTCTCATACTGTATATACAGGACAGCCATACCTAAGCAATGTGCAGATTTTGCTGCTTTCTGTGCAGCTGATAATGACTAAAAAGTTTGTAACAGTGACCTGACCATCTGTGACAGAGCAGGACAAATTTAAATTTAGCCAAAGCTCCATTTCCAGGCAGCACAGAGGCTCTGCCTTCAGCCCCGTTAGCGAAGGCAGAGCCTCCTTCCTAAATATGCACAGACACAACCCCTGGGTGCTCCCTTTGCCCAAAAGGACAGCCCAGGGCAGAGGAGTGCCCTGTGCCAGTGCCAGGCTCCATGCTCTGAGACACAGGTCCTCTGCAGGGCTCACTCAGAACAATGCCAGAGGAAAGACAAATGCTTCAGATAAGTAGAGTAGAGCCCATGAAAGATTTAAAACGTTATTCGTACTTCCCACAGATCATCTGCAAACAGTACTTGTCTTTTTTTCCTCAGCAGAATATCAAAAGGAATTGCAGTGAATAACAATGCTTTTTAAATTACTGCAAAAGACTTCAAAAGGCAGTGGAAACAGGGGCATATGCACGCCTGCTTCCTCCACAAATCTGCTCCGAGTATCAATGGGGTGTCAAGTCCTTTTCTATATCTGTTTCAGGGCCTGTATCCAGTCTACCCCAAAGACAGTGTACATTTTTCAAAGTGGTAAAATAAATTATTAATTATAGGAGGATCAACAAATCCTGGCTCTACTCAGCTTAGGAAAGTTCATGTTCTTTTTCATTCCCCTGAGCTCTAACCCACCTTCTGGCCCAACACAGTAGCTTGCATAGACAGCATCAGTGCCACCAGGACTTCTGTAGGTTCACCTAATTTGTTTTAAAGTATGACTTGGAGAACCAACCTACCTTTGTAAAATAAGGATATTTTTAAAGTGTTTAACAGGAATTCATTACAATGAATGATTCTGTCATCATCACTACCCCTCTTTACCACCAGTAAAATGTTTGAAATTAAGGACTGTCAAAGTTGAGCATGTTTCAATGCCCCTATAGATAATTAGTGTTGCTTTATTGTGAGAGACTGCCATCAACATTCTAGTACTGGAAAAGATACCCAGTATGAAATTTATCATTTAGGATTCAATGATGCAGTTCTATACTGACTCCTCTCTAATAACCCCCATCTCTTCTGGGGGTGGGGTGACTACTTTGTTCACTATTAAAATGTTAAATTAAACTGAAATTCTTATAAACTCTATACAATACTGCCCATTTTTAATGCTCCATCACCAAAGCAGACGTTATCATGTTTTTGGAGGTTCATTGTTTCCAAGGACTACAGAAAAAGAAAGTAATTGACCTACAATACCTGCTAACAGGCAAACAGTACAATCCCCCAGCAATATGAATAATCCTTTTATTCATATTTTTATAAAATTTCATATATGTATATATTAATATATATTCAATATATATTCGTGTTTTTACTTCATAAAGTAAACCCTAGGACAAAACAAAGCAAGCAGTTGTGTACATAAAATACACTAATCTAAGTTATGGCAGTAAAGAAAGCTGCAGTATCTAGTTGCTACTGAATAAAAAGATAAAATATTTTAAGCTGCCAGTAATTTCTCCCTTTCCACAATGAAGTTGCTGGTTAACTCTGAATGCAGGCACACTGTGAGCCCTTACTTTGGAAAATGAGTGAGGATTAGTGTTCGTTTTTCTTGAGGAAGCTTGTCTTTTTCCTGCCTGGCCTGCTCCAGCAGCTGTCGTCTCATTACAGTAAAAACAGAGCGAAGCAACGTCCTACCAAACACCTGGGTGGTTTCATACCGAGGTAGACTGTCACAAAACTGAGGGACATTGCAGTAACAAAGCCACCTGTAAAGAGGAAAAAAGCCAGATACTTATCACCATCTAACATATGACTTAATGCAATAAAACCACTACCCACATCATTTATAATGCAGCTGAGAGCTATATGACCGTATAAATCAGTTCCACTACAAGGCTGGACAGAGTTAAGCAGCATTTATATTGCCCAGTTTTTTACAGAAATGACAACCAAGTACTTTTAAGTTTACATATATAATTTTTCTCTGCAGTCTAGTTTACACAAAGTAGTCTTGTTCCAGACAATAATCATAGATTACAGACAATTCATGGGAATTTCAGGGATTCTCCCCACAGCTCATCCATTCAGCCTCACACATCTCCTGCCACTAACTCCAAAGACCCTCTGCACAGTTTGTTTTACCCTCTAAACTTTTACCTTTCCCCACATAGAGGCCAAATGGGTGACACTTTTAACTAGCTCCATGCCAATCCAACTGGATTCCTGCCCTGGTCTTCCACCAGTCGGCTTCTTCCCATCATATCCTGCCTTGTTACTCTCTCATTACCAGTATCTCCATCCATAATAAACTTTGCACTGAGGAAAATTACAGCATGCCATGTTTCTCTTCTAGGAAAAGAGATTATGGTACCAAAGAGATAACTCAGGAGTACACTGCCTATGTACATCACAATATCTGTTAATTCTATAAAGAAGATTTTGATATCTGTGTGTAAGTGAACAGTCATTGGAATCTGGAGCTTTAGCAGAATCAGACCACAACCACTATGAAAGCTCCAGCAATGAAAAGAAAATATTAGGAATTGGATGCAAACATACTGTGCTGGATCCTGCACACATTTCCTCATCCAGACCCAAAGTACAGCCTGTCTCAAAATGTTCTCCCAAACTCTTGTGCCTTAATCTTTGCAAACATGTGTTGCAAAAGACTTGTGAGATAGAGCTGTTCACAGACTTCTACTCCCTGTTCTTGGCTGATAAAGCACAGCTCTCAAAACACAAGAATGCATGTTAAACTCTGTTACAGTTTCATTCAAATCCTCAGGTTCTCAAATGAAATTGGTGACTGCAAAAATTCAGGTGTGCCCATGGTGCCCAGCACCACCCTGAGCAGTGCCTCGGACAACACAGAGAAGAAAAGCTCACAATGACAAGTGAGATTTGGTGGGAAGAGCACTTTGGGTTGTGAGGGGACCTTTGGGACTGTGGGTGGGATAGTTTGAGAAAACACAAGTGACAAAACAATTAACAACAAGAAGCTACCAACCAGAACCAATTAGCTATCAATTCCTAATAAGATTTAACTTCCACCACCCCTGGCTGACACCAGTTATTACAAACACATGGAAGTCAAAAACCCACAAAACATGGTCTTAGGAGCATCATGAATTATAATTGTCCTTTATGGTGACAGGACATCTGGGTCAGACACAGCGCAGGCTGCTCTGTCACCAGCCAGAGTCTCAACTCACACCAGGTTTGCTGCTGCTCTCCTTCATGGAGAGGAGGTGTGTGAGAGGAAAGGCCACCAGGAAAGCAGCCAGAAGGTGGTGCTCACCCTGGGCCAGCAGAGATGTCTGGGGCGTTCCTGAGAACAGCGTGCTGACAGAGGTTAACTACGTGCTGCCTGACCTGTGGGACCCTGAACTGCTCTCACTGAACTGCTCACTGAAAAAGGCACTGCACTACTCCTGTGAGAAAAAGAAAAAAAATAGAGATATGTTTTTTTATCCTAGCTCTTCATCGTCCAGTGACTCAGTTATTCCTTTAAATTCTAACAATTCATTAAATGGTCATAACAAGAACTGTAATTTTAAGGAACCTAGTAATATCTGTTCCCAATTTAGCATTCAAGCACTTGCAAAATTAGTTTCATTTTTCAACTCCTCTGTGATTTGGTTTCAAACAGTGATGCTTTACAATGCTAAATGCTATCTTCTCTCTTTTTCTTTTTTAAGTTGAATAATAAATAGGGAACTTACACGAGGCTCAAATATTAAGACCCAAAGCACTTCACAAACACAGACCTTGCAGAAGCATTATTAGATACAGGTGTTCCAGCCTCTACTCCCCATTCTTGGCTGATAAAGCACATCTCTCAAGACCCAAGGATGCATGTGAAACTGATACAGTCTCACTAAAACCCTTAGGTCATCATGTTAAACCCCCAGCTGCAAGAATTCACAAGGTCCATCTATGGCATAAAGGTACTGGTGAAGTTTGTATGTGCCCTGTTTGTAAGGAAGACTCCCAACAAGCAGAGGCAGCATTACCTGGTATAATTCACTTTATACCCCGCAATATCATCGTTGGGTGATCTCAGTCTTCGCTGAGAAGGTGTCTCCAGGTGCCAGTAGTTAATGCGGTTCAGAAACATTTTAGCCAGTTCCACTATTGTCTGCCTTTCCTTCGAGGGTAGGTGGCTAAATTTGTACTGCACAAAATTATTCACACCCTTAAAAAGTAAAAAAAATTCTGTTTAATAATTTAGCCATAAATTTTACAGAAACATTCTCAAACATTCCTCATTTTATGTTTATCATGAACTTGCATTGCATGGGAAAGAAAAGAAATATCAGAAACCATGAACACCTTGCTCAGCTACTCATCCAGATGCCACAGGTTGGTACCTGTGTACACAGCAGGAGGTACATCCAGGTATTTTTAACCCGCTCTCAACAGCTGATGGAAAGGGAAAGAACAAGAAATTCCTTTTTTCTTTCCTTCTCAAAGTCAGTGAACAGAGAAAGCTCTGGTAGGTTTTAATCTAGACATAAATCAACTATCACACTCAAAACTCACCAGCTACTTTTCAATAATAGATTAGGGCTTATGGACTTCTACTTAAGTTTATGTCTACAAACCATATTATTTCTTCAAGAAGTCTTAATATTTAACAATCATGTCTCCTCCTTGTACTTTGGACACTGTCCAGTTTGAAGAAAAATCTACTGAACATGATTAAAATGGGTGACTAAAAGTGCTGCAACACATATATTTTATAAACCCATCATAATACTGGGGCTTAGCAAATAATTTGGTTTGATTGAGTGGCTGAGCTGCCAAAAACAGAATTGAAAATATTGGTCTTTTTTAAAGTGAAAATGATTTTAAAGTAAGATGTAACAAGAATTATCCTTTAATCTCTATGCTTTATTTTCTTAAGCAATTTGAACATTATGAAGGAATTTTTTAAAAATTGCATTGTACAGAACCTTTTTAATAGTGTATTTTACAGATTAGGAGCCCTGGGGGATTACATACACATTTTTTGTTTATAGTCAAACTAAAGGAGAACTTAGAGTGAAGACTTCTCAGAAATTGAGCAATAAAGTGGTTTGATCTTCCTACACGATAAGAAATGAGAGCTGCAAAGAAATAATTACTACAAGTAACAGTCTTCACATTTAAATTATCCTGCTTAACAATAGAACATCCATTCATCCAGGGATGGGAAAACATCAAGCTCCTGTTTCAGGGAGGTATGTGAGCCTCTGCACAGTCTCACTGGAGTTCATGGGCCCACTTGCCTGCCAGGAGTGCATTCTTAGGAGCTTGCTTAACCAAAAACTGAATTTGTCATATGTTCTTTATCTACTGAGAGTCACAAAAGCCTCAATTATTCTTTGGTTTCAGCTTTGTTTTTTTCTTGTGTACCCTTTGAAAGAGAAGGCTATGATCTCACTGAATTGGACTGTAACATTTTTCGTGATATACACAAGGCAAGCTTCATTTTAATATTGGATTTCAAAACTTCAACAGCATTTTTCATCACTTGAAACAAAGAAAGATTAGAACTGCCCACATAAAAGTAGCATTTCAAGTTAATTCTCTAAACGCACAAAAAAAAGTCAGTTTCATTAAAGCCTAAGACCAATGATGAGAAATAGAATACAAATAATGTAACTATTCTACAAACACTAAAAGGAGAACCAAGAGCAATCTCCTATAGCCGCCTATTTGGTCCTGAGCAGAACACAGAAACATCTGCAAAGTGCCAAAAAAATGCCACGTTTTCAAAACCAGTGCTTACATTTACAAAAAGAAAAACAAACCATAAAACATTTCAAAACAAATAAAGCCTCCATACCCTTACCAAAATAAAATTGAAAAATATGTAAATAAACAACAAAAAACCCCACCACACGCCAACAAACCCATATATTGACTCTTTACCTGTTCAATGCTAGGTTTCTCAAATGGGGGACTTTCCAAAGATCCTTCTACTACAGGTTTTCCCATCTGTAAAATGCACTTCCTCAAAAGCTGTTAAAAACACACAAATTTTTAAAAGTTCGTATCTTTTCATACAGAGAGTCAATGGAAGTCACAAGGGCACAACACACTGTGAGCTGTGTTGGAATTCTCCTGGCTATATATATATCTGCTTGTTTAATCATCTGAATTTGTAATTACTAAACTTCCCTGTGAAATCACCTTCTCTGAAATGCATGCAAGAGGCTCCTCTGAGGAAATGCAGGCAGCCAAGTTACCATTCATGTCTACTGACTCTTCCTGGTACGTCAGTGAAGGAGGCTGCAGTTTATGCATGGGATTCAGGGTCAGTTCCTCAATCATCTTGGATGGCTTTTTGGAGTAAGAATCAGTACATTGCAAGTACCAGAACATCCAGCCCACAGTTACTCAGTAGAGAATCATCCTAGAGAAAAACTGTCTTGGCAGATAAAGTCAATGCATGCCCAAGTGGCAATGAAATTGGCTTATGAGTGAGAAAGTGAAAAATCTGAGAAGATACCCCACAAGTTCAGCTTACTTTGAACAGGTAGAAATAAACTTGCTTGGTGTCTGCATCTTCTTCTTTGTGGACACAGGTGAACAGATATTCCACATCCAACACAATCCCCAGGAGCCTGTTCATTTCTTCTTCAGACACATTCTCCAGGTGAGAAACATGAGCAGCTAAACAAAATGAAAACCCAAACTTGTAAAAGGCTACTGAGAGGACCCATAGCACAGCTGTACCCCAGGAGATCTCCAACTAAGCCTTAACTGTAAAGGCACTGACAGTGTAATAACCTACTTAAACAGAACACACCTTATCAGAGGTAACTGAAACCTGTGTCACATCAGAGCAGTTTGTAAAGGTTGACCAGGGGTGGCAACTTCCACAGCAGAGGAATGGCAACTGCTTGGAATCACATCATCTGTTAACACCTGAGGCTGACTACACAAGTCCTGCTTGTATGAATACATTGCACTATACAACTAACTACATACATTTTTGACCTAAAGCTATGGATTTGAGACAAGGTTTCTTGACTTAAGAAAATAAATCCAGAATTTCCATAAATTATGTAATCCAGATATAAGCAGCACCTTATTTCAGGAAGAATGAAAAAAACCCAGTTCCAAAAAATGTCTTTTTGTTTTAAACTGGGCATTTTTGGCTAAGTCCCTTGCTTTCATATCACATAAGATCAAACTGTGCTTTGTGCACACTATATTAACAGAGATTTTGCAGACTGTACGTGCTCACTTGTTCATTTCCAAGTGACAAACTCCCTTTTATCATCTCCAAAGGTAAATACAGTTCCACATCTGTAATGTTCAAAAGCTTGAGGTTTCTCCCTGTAAAATGGGACATTCATCTCAAGCTGGTTTGAACAACTGGCCCCAGGAAGAAGGAAGGCAGTGTAAAACAAAAAGTCAACTCCCAGAAAGAAGATATTTGCATTACAAAAACAATGACCTTAGCTGACTCCAGGCCAATGTAGATGGTATGCTTATCCTTTCCTCTGAAAGTACAAGAAAATATCCTCATAAAGAAAGAGAAAAATACTTTTAAGTTTGGGCATATTAGCTTTTTTTATTTTAGTAAATTTTATCTATATTTACTTCTTAAGATTAACATATTTTTTCAATGGAAATCTGACTCCCTAGTTGGGGAGCTAGTGACAAAAAATAACACTTGACTTGAAAACGATTGCATTTATTGGCCACACAGCAAAGATGGTTTGCTTTGAGAAGTTTAGTATGATACCAAAACATTTAAATTCAATACCTTTATTTGGCTTCAAGTAAAAAGTACACTGTAATGCAGAACTTTAAAAATATGACAGCAAGTGTTTCCACTTAAATGAAAATTTATAGTGTCTTAGGCACATGGCCATCATGAGTGTTCCAGATTGCAAGGCAAGATGTATTCTATTACCATCTGTATGGCAGTTGTCTTTTGTCAAGTGGGCAGTTTTCCTTATCTCTTCCACAATCACTCCTCCCTCAGGAGGGGACATCTGCTGATAACAGGCTATTGAATGTCGCTGCATGACTGATAAGAACTATAACATCCCATTGGGAGATGCTCCACCCAGAGGGAGGAGCCAGGCATTCCTAACCAGATATAATCAGGAGGTCCAGCATGGCTTCTCCACTGGATTCACCAGAGGAAACAGCAGCTGCCTCTTCTTCCACTGAATCTTCGGAGGAAGACTACCCCCTTTTCTGCAGGACCCCTGCTCCAGCAGAACCACCCCTGACACTCCAGGAGGACTGCAGCCACATTTCCAATTGGACTGCTACCAGCACCATGACCAACAGGGTGTCAGGTTGAGTTCTGACTCTGTCAGTGTTGTTCTAGTGCACTGCATTGTTTATTTTATCCTTTTATTTTCTTCCCTATTAAAGAACTGTTATTTCCTGCTCCCATATTTTTTGCCTGAGAGCCCCTTAATTTAAAATTTATAGCAATTCGGAGGGCTGGGGAGGGTTTACATTCTCCATTTCAGGGGAGGCTCCTGCCTTCCTTAGCAGACTCCTGTCTTTCCAAACTGAGACAATGAGCCTCCTTTGAGGCTAAATATTCTGTGTGGAATAAAATCATTTAACTTCTGTCCTTAAGACAGGTATGAAGGGTTAATATTCCCAGCAGTCTGTCTTGATCATTTGCAAGTAATAAATATCCTTCTAGACGAGCTTTGCATTAGAAACTGATAACATACCAAAGAAACCTTGCCTTCAACAAATGAATAAAACATCAGCATAAGAAGCCATTTCTATGCAGTTTCCATAACAATACTGAACCTTGACTACTTAGTGGTGTTTAAACATTTCATTAAACTAGAGAATTATTACCTATACTGTGAATCTAAAAGTTAAGTGTATCACCAGCATGTATTTGCCAAAGGGACACCACTGTTTATACACCAGGCCAACAAACTATCTTTATTCAGGTGTTCACTACCCATTCCCAAACTCTGTGGCTGTTGGTAAGTGTTTTACCAAAATTAAAGCTTTGGTACACTGACATCAAATACTGCGTCACTCTTGACTAGAGTTACAAGTCCCAATCACATGCACTGCCCAACTGGTACACCCTTCCTCAGTAGCTGTTATGCCTGAAAAAAAATTTTAAATATCCCATGTATAGGTTGCTAGGGCATGCACAGAAAAGCAAGCAGAAAGAACAAGGCTCAGTGACAGGAAGACTTGCAATTTCAGCAAGCAAGCACTGGAGTGCACAAATTAGGAACAGTGAAAACACAGATTAACAAGGAATATGTCCAGCCTATCTCAAAACACTACAACCAAGAAATACCCAAATATGCTGTGTGAAGGTGCACAGCACGTGGAAACCCAGGGCACCAGGAATATTACTCTGTCTGCTCTGGGGTGCCCTGATCCCCAGGGCAGCACTGACTTTGGCCCTCATTCATGGAGACAGTTTCCTAGACTTCAAGAAAGACTAGAACCCACAAAAGTGTGAAATAGATTATAGAGATTAGTGTAGGTGTATCACTTGGTGAGAAATTTAGGTTTTGGGATTTTTAGTATGTTGTGGTTGGAAGCAAGATGGAGGACACAGGGTGTCATCCTGGGTTTCTTCTTCATCCTTCTTCTTCATGGGTTTGGGTGGCATTTTGTAATTGGGCAGAAAAGTCCGCATTGCAGACTCTGTGGGATCAGTTACTGGGTTAAAAGGGAAAATAATCTAGGTGTCAGTTCTTAATTGGATAATTTAGTCTTAAAAGACCTTGGAACAAGAGATTGTTGGCCATTTTGTGCCTTCTAATGAAAAGCTGCCGAACTCACAGTAGTGAGACTGTTTTACTGGTATGAAATAATAAACACTTGAGTCCAAACATAAAATACCATCTCAGATGCCTTCAATCCAGACCCAGAGAAACCCACAACAGCAGGAACCAAAGGCAGTGATGGGGGAAAAAAAAAAGAGACTGAATATATATACGGTGTATTAGCACATTAATTAACTAGTTTTAAAAGTGATTCAAGACTGACAGCATTTACCAATTAAAAAATGCACCCTGCAAAACAGGAGAAACAATCAAATAGAAGAGGCTCTGACTATGCAACACCTGGTCTTGTGGCTGATGGACAGTGAATTGTCCTAGCATCTAATCCAGCCACAGTGTTAGAAAATATATCACCCAAATAAAAGAAATATTCATTAAAACAACCACATTGAGCCAAACTGCAGGGCTGAATACCAAAAGGATGAATATATATGTTGTGGATAAGTAGACAATAATACACACAGTCAAATAGATTTATGCACCAAAAGCTGCACTGGCTTGAAGATAAAACAACACCCCCAAAAGGAGACATCTCGAGCAAGATAGTATGTAGGATTGAATTCACCTCTGGGTGAAATAAATAAATTCAGGAAAAAAAAGGAAACAAAAATCCTACATTTTTACATCATGTACAGCTTTAAGCAGCACATTTCTATATTGCTACTTCAATGGCTTCCTGAGAAGAAAAAGCAACACAGCTAATGTGAAACCCACACACCTTGTGGTAAATCTGGTTTTAAAGGTATTCAGCAGAAACACACTAATTTAGAAGAGATGAATAGGAAAATTATCTTGGAAAACACAGCTGAAAGACATATTTTTCCAGTAGTATGAGGAAGCACAGAGTAACTCATTTGAGTTATTTTAAATGAAACATCTTCCTCATTAGCTGCAGTCAGAAGAAGTCTTTTCTAAAAAAAAACAGTAAATAAAAATACAGTTTCTTCATGGAATACTTTTGCTGGTTTTACAGTTCTGGTTTACCCTGGTTCCCTGGCTAAAGAATGATTTAATATTATTTAATAGACCAAAATCCACAAATTCTGCTGAAGAACAGGCACATCTTGCAAGTTCAAAAAAAAAAAAAAAAAGAAAAAAAGAAAAAAAAGCTCTTTCTTCAAAGGCCAGGATTGAAAGGGACAGGTAACATAAGCCACCCTAATTGCACAAACAGAAGCAGCACAGAGAAGCTGTGTGATGAAAAGTTGAAACTAACTTGGCTAAAGTGACTGAATTTTCTGTGATACTATGTATTTTTTAATCTTCTCCTGCAAGCAAACCCAGAGATTTGGAATACCAGGAAAAAATCCTGCTGA